>NW_010232870.1:0-15007 GCF_000690775.1 Eurypyga helias | reverse complement strand
TTCCAGTGCCTCACCACCCTCTCTGTGAAGAATTTCTTCCTGATATCTAATCCAAACCTCCCTGTTTTCAATTTGTACCCGTTACCCTTTGTCCTATCACTACAGGCTCTTGTAAAAAGTCCTCTCCCAGCACCCTTGTAGGCCCCTTCAGATACTGGAAAGCTGCAATGAGGTCTCCTCGGAGCCTCCTCTTCTCCAGGCTGAACAAGCCCAGTTCTCGCAGCCTTTCGTCATAGGAGAGGTGCTCCAGCCCTCTGATCATCTTCGTGGCCCTCCTCTGGACTCGCTCCAAGTGGTCAATATCCTTCTGATATTGAGCATGATGTACTATGGAATGAAATAGTCCTTCAATCAGTTTGGGTCAGCTGTCTGATCTGTGTGTCCCCCCACATGGCTTGTAGCGAGAAATTTGGGAATGCAGCTGCAGTATCAGAAGCTGAGAAAGACCTTGAATTTGGTGCAAGCACTCCCTACCACCAGCTTAAAAAGACACCTTATCAGTACATTTCTCAGGGTAAATTCAGAAACTACGTTCATAGCAGCCACTATAAAGAAACTTAACTCTTTCCTGGCTAAAACCAGTACAGATAGTGATCTGATTATTCTGTCGAGAATATAATAATTGTGCATATTTTATGCATTTGTATTTGGTGTATTTTATTTATTGTCTCTCTTGGGTAGTGTACTATCTAAAATTACTTTTGAAGAAAATATTTCATAGAATCATAGATAGTATTGGGGTCTCTTTTGGATTGGTGCTGAAACCAGTGTTGACAATACCGGGATGTTTTTGTTATTGTTGAGAAGAGCAGTGCTGACACATAGTCAAGGCCTTTTCTGCTTCCCGCACTGTCCAGCCAGTGAGTAGGGCGGGGGTCCCAGGAAATAGTTGTGGTGTTTTTCTTCCCAAGTAACTGTTATGCATGATGGAGCCTTGCTTTCCTGGAGATGGCTAAACACCTGCCTACTCAGAGGAAGTGGTGAATGATATTTTTTGCTTTGCTTTGCTTGCGTGTGTGGCTTTTGCTTCACCTACTAAAATGTTTTTGTCTCAACCCACAAGTTTTCTCAACTCTTCCAATTCTCCTCCTAATCCCACCATAGGGGGAAGGGAAGTGGCTGCATGGGGTTTAGTTGCCAGATGGGGTTAAACCATGACACTCATATGGTAGGATTCCTAGTCCTTTGATTGTCTTTGCAGTCCTTCTGAAGACCCTCCCCAGCTTGTCCACATATTTTATTTTTTGTATAGCAGGGGCCAAAACAGAACACAGTATTCCACATGTCCTGACAAGTGCTGAATGGAGTGGGATAATGACATTTATGTCTCTGCTTGTGATACTCCTGTTGATACAAAATAGCATCCTGTTGACTTTCTTTGCTGCAGCTGCACACTGTTCACCCATATTGCACTTCTTGTTCACCAGGGTGCCCAGATCTTTTTTCACAGAGGTGGTCCCCAGTTGGGTATATCCCAGCCAGGGCTGCACTCCTTGTTTTCTTAGGTGCTTACACTAATATTTGTTGAACTTCATAAGGTTAATGTTAGCCCACTCTTCCAGCCTATCAAGGCCTTCCTGCAGTGTGGATCTCCTTTCCAAACTGTCCACATCCCAACTCAGTTTGGTATCATCCGCAAACTTCACTGAGGTACACTTCATCCCATTATCAAGATCACTAATGAAGATTTTAAAGTGTTGCACCCATTTTTAGTCCTGGAGGGACCAGAATTGTGACAAGTTACCAGTTGAAAAGGAGCTATTTACCACCACCCTCTGGTGTGGCCTGTCAGCCAGTTCCCCACCCACTGCACAAACTACGTGTCTAGCTTGCTGTCCTGGAACGTGGCTGTGTCCATCCACGGGTGGTGAGATCCTGTATCATTTGTTCTATTTTTCTGTGCTTTTAATTACTTATTAACAATAGCATTGTTAGTAACTCCATAAGTTTCATTTATATAATTAAATAGTTCTTATCTCAACTTTTCATGAACACCCCCCCGCCCCCTTTTTTTCCCTCCGACCCTTCTTCATTTGGAATGGGGGGCGGGGAGGAGGGGTGGAGTGGTAGAGTGACTGGTGGTGTTTAATTGTCTGACAGGGCTAAACCATGACAACAATGTCTGTGCATCTGTGCTCACATTCTACAGTGGGATACTGGCTTGTTGATGTGTTGTAACAGTATTTTTACTATTTATTTCCGGCCAGGAAAGAACTCAAAATCAGTAGGAAAAAAGTGTGATGTGGACAGCACTGCGTAAAGATCTGGTAACTCCTAGGGTTCATATGGGTGCTTGATGCATCTTCTGTGGACTAGTAGATGAACTGTGCTCTTCTGAAGTGGCATTTAGGGTTTTTTTAATTAAAAAATATACCTTTTGGTAAAAAAAAAAAAAAATTAAGCTTTTTAGCAGAGGAATGAATGGATTTGATTATTTCATTTCCTGATTCTGGGAAGTACAAAAATAAACACACTTTGCTCATTTTTTTCCCCCAGCTTAACAGGTATTATACAGACATGATGAGAAATATGACTCAGAATATCAAACCTGAGCTTCTTTATAAAAGACTAAATTTCTGGTAAAGATATTCAATTTTGTAGTCTCTAAAGCTAAGTTTATTATCCATTCTATATATATGGGTGTACCAGTCTTAGATTTGCAATTGTACATATCTCATTGATGTGTTTAATTAAAGTAAAGTTTGTAAATTTATATGTACTGTGGGAAATTGTACCTTGGACCTTTTAGATGTTCTTAAATAATCTACTGCATTTAAAAAAAAAAAAAAATTACTCTTCATTTCTGAAATAGCTAAAGACATTTCCAGTCTTTTATCTTCACTAGAGAGCCAGACATCCACTGAAAGCATCAATGCCAATCTTAGTATTGCTCAAAACCAAGGCTTCCCCTGTAGGCAACATTAATAAGAGCAGAGTGCACTGATATTTCTCAGAAAATGCAGAATTTGTCTTACATTTGCACTTTTTAACAAATATAATTAGCATTGTATCGTATTAGTGCTTGTCTCCATTAATGTTACAAGAGTCACTAATACAATTATCTTTTTCAAATATGAGATAAAATTAAGAGTTACTGAATATGATGAAATTTGTTTACTCTGACAGAAAAACGCTAAGTTGAACAAAAGATCTCATAAGATCTTACACACAGATACCTTAAACTTACATGTGGGTTTTTTTGTTGTTGTTGGTGGTGGGTTTTTTGTTTGTTTTATTTTTTTAATCTATATTCAGTGTGGAATCCATACTGTCTCTGTTCATAAGAATTTATAGAAAAAAAAAATTACAATTGAGACATCCAGTCACTTCTTCTTCACACCACAATATGTTTCTAAAGATCTTTAAGGTCCTCATATTTATGTTTCAGTGTAACTGGCCTATATGCTTTTTTATAGACAGTAAATAAGGGGTCCTTACTTGTTTAAAAAAATATTTTTGTTTTTTACCTCATTCTACCATTCATTTCCAGATAGTTGAAATCTGGATCATTAAAAGATTGTAGGAAATCCTGACCACTGCATGTCCACATTTAAAAGGCCACTTATCAGCAACAAATCTAATATATCAGACTCAAAGTAATCGAGCCAGGCGTCTTACTCTGACTTCTTGTGCATGAGGAAATCAACAAATGCAACAGTGCAGCACATAACACCAGGCTGGACAAGTCTGATATCATATCAAATGTGAAGCAGCAGCTTCCAGACCTGCCTGTAAAATTCTTCTTTGTTGGAATTTACCCTTGAAATATATTTCTGAACACTCTGAATGTTGGTGTTCCGTGAGTCTGAGTGGTATTGTCTTCCAGAAGTCAGCAAATGAAATTCAGGCCTGTTCATATACAATAACTACAAGACCTCTGGGCATTATGAACATTTACATGCCTATATTTATTGTTCCCAAGTCTTCATTGTGATCTGGAGTGTAACTGAAAGAGGAATTTCAACTAATGTGCCCAGGATCACACAGAGAATTACTGTCAAAATTAAGAGTACAGTTGTTCTTAACTATAATGGTTGTAAGGTTAATATAATTCACTAGAAGAACTAATGCTAGGAAATGTTAAAGGCAAAAGGATATTAAATCATTATTTTATCCCAACTACCTTTACTCTTAAAGTCACTGTAAAACATTGTAGCCAGAAAAAGTGTATCTATATGGCTGTGCTAGGAAGGAGTATCAGGAAATATGAGGAGCAAATGAAAAATGAGAAAATCAATAATAAAAAAAAAAACCCCAATATAAAACAAAGTTGTCCTGGCTTCAAGAGAGATAATAAAAGGTAGCAAGGGAGACTTTTATGGTAAGTATTCTCTTTTGTGATTTTTAACACTTTTCTATATTTTTCATACATTTCAAAATTGATAAATGAAAGCATTTGCACTTTCTTATGGAAACTGAGGCACAAAGAAATAGATTAGCTTCATAAATTTACCTATTCCCAAAGTAACCGAAAGCAGAAATAGTGGAAAAAAAAGAAAATTCACCATTTCTTCTGAGTGCTCTGACCTACTCCAAATACAATTTTGAAGGTGTTTACCCCAGACTTGTGCAGAATACGTTTATATACCATTAACACCATAGCACCTCAATAAAAATTAGTAGAACAGTGTCACTGGCTATATTTACTCCAGATCAGCAAACACTCGAGATTTTTCTAACACATTTGATACATGGAACTATCAAAAACCTCCACCTGAAGAGACTTCAGTACTAAGTGTGCCTTATGCTGTAGAAATGCTATTGCAAAAAGTAACATATTGCCCATTAAGCTCACTAGACAAGTCTCCATTGCTTCCTTATATCCATCATTCTTGCACTGTGGCAGGCAAATGAACAACCACCAAAAAAAAAAAAAAAAAAAAAAAAAAAAACCAAAAAAAAAAAAAAAAAAAAAAAAAAAAAAATTTGCTAAAAGAAGTGTAAAGTTCTTACTTTATGATGTCACCTTCTGCTGTATTCAGTATTGTGCAGTAACAGGCTCCACAGACACAGGAAATGTTTTCAGCCTCTAAAGTCTGTGCTGATTGCAGCCCTCTCTTCACACCAGTGCAAATGGAGATCTGTTCACAAGGACCATATGGAAGGAATGAAAGGTAGGTAGAGATAACACACGTCACCTTCCTGCGCGTGAAATGTGCCACTACTGTCCCCTACGTATATGCGTTCAATGAACCTTAGAAAAAGCCCTACCAAGCATACGTAAAAAGTATGTGGGGTGTTTTTGTTGGTTTGTTTTGTTTGGTTTGGTTTGGTTGATTTTTTTTTTTCCCTGCAGGTTCAAATCCCACATTGTGATCAGAACTCCAAAGGTTTGTAGCTGATGGGGATCTCCCCCTCCCTCAGGACTACTCTAAATGTATGGATTATTTTGTTCCCAAAGTGTATTTCCTCTTCCTGTGGGCTGTGTTGCCAGGCTTGTTGATGTTTCTGCTTAGTGTAAGAAAATAACTCAGAATGCATATATGAAAATTTTGGTGCTTGGTAAATTTATAGCAGAGATGGGCCCCCATGACCTCAGTATTAAAAGCTGACTTGTTCCACTGTAACCATGGCATTTAGTCCCTAGACCTATGCAAACTATGTTCAGCCGTAGAACTGTGTCTAGAACAATCATGTAAAAAAGTATAAAAATTTAGAAACAAAACCCCAAGAAAACAAACAATAAAACCCAAATCATCCTTGTTATTATAATACGAATAAAATACTGTGGGTACTACTTGTTTGGCAATAAGATAAACAACGAATATAATTTAGAAATCTGTTAGAAAGCCTGAGTCACTGCAGGTACCTTTTTGGTAGTGAATAGTTGTAAAATGATATACAATAATAATTACAGTATTAGAAGAGATGAAAATGTCTCTGTAAGTTTCAGGACACAGAAAACCAGCATAGACAAATTAGGTGGTATCACAAGAGACCACTGTTAGATGTTTTTTTAACATGAGAATGTGCAATTTCTGCCAACCTTGTTTAAAAACTGCTTGATTCTATTCTCATGTGATTCAGTACAATGTTTTTGTCAGTCTAAAATGTAACTTCTTTTGATATATTCTATGTTTCCTGAAATATGTATTAGAAGCAGTAAGTGATGGTGCAGAACTATCCCTGGGGAAATTGCCCTTAAAATATTTAACATTACCTGCCAAGAATACCTCTGCTCTACCTTAGGATTGCCAGTCATTCCTGTATAATAATATCCAAAAGTGTTATTTATACTTCATTCCCTTTTGAAATTCCCTTTTGAAAATGGTTTCCAGTCATTCTCTTTAACCAAAAAAAAAAAAAAACCTAATTCCTTTTTGTTTAAATAAAGTGATAAGTATATAAAAATGTATTATTTCTAGGAAGTTATTTATTATATCTGTTTCTAACATCAGTTCTATACATTATATTCCCTGACCTAATAATTGCTCTGAGTTGTATGTATTACATGAGAGAGCAAGCAGTTCTCGAAAGCAACAGTATTGTACTTATTTCAGGCACTGTTTCACTCTGATGAGCTGGTTTTGTCAAAAAAGTTTCCCTTTTTATTTTCAAATAGCTTAAAAAAACATGGAGAGAAGCGTAAGAAAATTTAAATGTACCAAGTTCTAGTTGTCTTTTGATCTGCTGTATTATTTAGGTGACCTATGCTTTAATGCTTTAATTACTTAGAGACCCATGTTTCTTTTCATTGTGTTTTCAAAGTATATTTAATTTTTTCACTATTTTCTTTATAAATTGAATAAAAAAACTCTACCAAAGTTGTTCCAGACAATGTTATTATTTTGTGAAGAAAATAGTAGGGAAAAAAAAAATCAAAAAGAAGAAAATTCAAATTTCACAATGAAAGTATACTGTGCAAACTGAGAGCTTTTTATTTCTTACTTTTCTATCTCCCATTTTATTATTTATGGTGTCCATAGTGAGGCCTTCTGCACCTATTTTTGTGTGTTCCCAGCAACTTTCAATCCCACAGTATTTATTATGGTGTATATATTTTATATATGAACAATACAGCTATTTTGATAATTTATTTATGTTAAGCAGTGACCATTATAGTAAAGTGTAGCATCTGTGGTTTCATTTCTGGTGCAGAGGCAAAGTGATTACGGAATTATGAGCCAACCATGCTCAGGGGTATTACAAAACATGAAATACAACAAAGTTCAGTAAGTTCTTCTAATTTTACATGAATGTGATTATCTCACAGGAGCTACCTCTTGTAGTTGCCAGATGTTTCACAACAGCAGTAACTCTGGAGTTGTTTCATTGTTATAACAAGAAGATTTTTACTGCGGAGAGGAAGGTTGGCATTTTCTCTGCTGGATTAAGATGAAATTGAGAATTTTGAACAGCACTTTCAACTGCATTATGGGGTTTACATTGATTAATCTATTGCATTGGAATATTAATCTATTATTGGAGCTTTGTCCTACTACTATTGGAGCTTCATCCTAGAAGATTTCTCATCTCTGCCATATGACTGAAGTTTAATAAACTTTTTTTTATTAATTCCCTCTACAACAAAGATTATTTTATAAAAGAATGAATCCTGACCTTTCTCTAAAATATCAGACATTCGTGATCTTAAATTTTGAAGCAAAGTTAGATTTTTTTTCATGCAATATCAAGGCTCACCACTGTGCTGGTTTTTGTCCTGAGTTAACTCTCTTTACAGTGGCTGGTATGAAGCTATATGTTTTATTTTCTTCTATTATTTTAATTACTTACTAATATTATTGTTATATATTCATATATATTATTCACTTATATTCAATTAGTAAATAGCTCTTATCTCAATTTTACAAGCTTCCTTGTCTTTTTCCTCTGATTCTCCCTCTCTGCAGGAGGAAAGGGGGTGAGGTGTGTGAGTAGCTCTGTGGTATTTTACTGCTGACCAGAGTTAAACTTTGACAACCATCCACCTAAAATTGCAGTATCTCAAATGATATGGATCCTGAACCTTTACCTAAATAAAGAAGTAGTTTATTAGAGAAGAAGCCCTGTTAACATTAGTAAAATACTTGGAATTGTGTACAAACTAAATGTTCAGGGACAACTTTTGACACTATTATTCACTCTGCGTGGCATCTTCTTCCATTATACAAATCCACTGAGATGATGCTATATAGGATGAGTCAAATCTGGCCATGTGAAAGGACAGGATGTTTACAGAAATAAACATATTCACCCAGAAGGATTTCTTAAACTTACACAGCTGAACAAAAGTTATCAACACCTTCCAATTAATCTACTTCCCACTTACACATTTCATTCTTGTAAATTTTTCACAGTGCTAATCCTCAAGCAGTATCAATGTCATGCAAACTAGTAGTTATGACTTCCAAAGAGCTCATGATCTTACATTCCTATTTTGCTCCAATGGGGAAAATTTGGCCTTTGGTCTTGCTGCAGTTCAATCCTACTACAATTATTTCTCACTAGACTCACAGATACCTTTTTCATATTTTGATAAAAATGACAATATATTTTAAGTCAAGTCTAAGGAAGAACCTCCCTTCACACGTGGTTCAGAGGAAAGATAGCAGTTATGTTAAAAATTGGCACATCTTATAAAGGTTTAAAAATTACCCTTCTGGTATTTAAAAAAGGGAGATATTGCTAAATACATGTTACTATTCCGAGGCAAGCCTATCACTCCTCCACAGGAATTTTGCAGTTTTGGTCTATATGAATTGTAAAGTCAAAGAAAACTTGTTTGTTTACATAACCAGCATCTGAAAAGTAAGTAGGAAAGTATGTCTGTGGCAGGACTATTCTTAATTGAGACCAAGAGTAAGTAATTCAGGAAAGGATATCATATATGTAGCTATTTTTAATATTATTGGAAACCTCTCGGATTATGTCAAAGACCAAAAAAAAAAAGGGAGGGGAAAAATATTGCTGCTTCATTCCCATGAAATTATGTATATGTAAAAATACTGATCCAGTTGTAAGAAAAATAAAGAAATCCATCAGCTGAAACTGAGAAGCATTTGCTCAGTAAGCTACAGAGAGATTACTTACTATCTTAAGAGTGTCAGGAGAACCAGGAATTTAAAAAGATTATAAATAATGTCGTAAGAGAAAGCAGGGATGTAAATTATGAATATTAATAGGATTAGTCTAGACCTTCAGCTAGCTTCTTAGACTGCAACAGAGATAAAATTTATGCTGGTTAAAGAATGGGGCTAATGCTGTGTGAATTATTCTGAAAAATTCTACTGTTTATGATTAAATGATTGAAATGTAAGCTGTTTGGTAGTGTTCAAAGTGTAGTATGTGATTTCTTTTATGTACACCTTAATTAGTAATAGTGAATATTTCTTGTTGTTACCTACAATTAAATGGATTGAATTGGTCTCTAAACAATGAGCTATAATAGATGGCTTGTGTTTTCTCTTTCATTCCATAGTTAGTGGCTGTAAAGTAGTACTTCATTTATGGACTAAAAATTTCTTTATCCTGAAGGAAAATCTGCAACTCAAGAATATACTGAGTTACTGAGTGGGAATATACTGTCCTTTAAAAAAATTACCAAGTTTCTCCCACAAAAAAACCATACACAATTTCCCAAACAAATAAATATTTTAATTTTGCTTCTTTATTTTTAAATTTAATTTGATTATCTGTAGCTCTTGACTTAGAGTAGTATAATTCATTTAACACAAAATAATTTAATTGATAGGCAATATACTTTGCAGATATTTGGCAATATTATTTACATCTAAAAGATCCGACTACTTTTACATGCCAGAATGAAAAATAATATCCTCCACAGAACTGTTTTCCTTCTTCCCTCAAGGAAAATGGTTTGGAAACACCTACAGATTCATTAATTCTTTATTCCCTAACATAATTAGTCTGTATACTCAAAGTATAGTCTTTACAACTTGATGCAACCTTTTTGTATGCTTTTTACTCTTTTTTTTCAGTCAATTGTTGCAGCATTGATTTGCCATGATGCAACATGCTCATTCAAAGAAGCTGAAGGAAAGACATGGGATTGTAGAAAATCAGGCACTATTTCTTATTATGCTCATTCATAGACTCAGACATAAGTTGTTACTGAAAATATGTGCTCACATAAATTGAGAAAACAGAAATGGACAACTGCCTTCCATTCAAGTTTTCTGCCATAGAAAATAAATATAGGGAGAAAACAAATGACATTAACAGAACCAGTAATTTATTTACTACAAAACTTTTTCAAAAAGACTACTTTGAAGTGCTCAAAGACATTTTCTTAGTGAACTGCAAATTATTTTGAAAGCTCTGTAGATATATAGCATGCAGGAAAAACGTGATGTCACTTGATAAAGAAATAAAAAAATAAACTTACCAATAAATTGTAGAAGAAAATTTACTCTAGAAATTCTTAATAGATTTCTTATTTCCATATATTTTACAGAGTGTTTCTTCAACAACAGAATCATTAATATGAACCACTCTTTAGTGAAAATATTTGTTAACAGAGCTTAGAAAATTTTATACTGTCACTGATATACACTAAGTGTTCAACTCTCTCCTGTCTGTACAAAAATGAAAATACTATTGGAATGGAAAATTGACAATTAAATAGCTATTGTACATGAATGACCTAAAGCTGTACATAAGGACACAAGGGAGCTATACACTTTGATTGATACAGTTCACATTTTCATTAAATACTGAAGCAAGTAATTTATCCCTAAGCACAAACTCAGAAGGACATGAAAAGACAAATTTAAAGTAAGCAGTTACAAAACTTAAAGCAGGCCAAATATCCAAGGATTTGGAAGAATGGCAACTATTTATTTTACTTGAATAAGCAAAAGTTAGTGAAAGGAAGCAATGAGATCAGAAGGAAAATTCAGTCTGTACACCTCAAGTTTTGACAACTGTAGAAGAAAACTATCTGGACATCAGTCAGGCTGATAATGTGAATCTTGTGTGCTCCTTCTATAAGATTTTTGAAGGACATCTGAGGACGTCATGTCCTTCAATGTGAAAAACTTGTTAAATCATGATGGGTAAAATATATTTTAGAAATGTTTTCTTGTCCTTGTTATAGTGTTGAAAAATCTTTACTCACCATTTATCAAATGAGGAATGGCTGATGACTTGGATCCATGTTGCCAAGATAAAACATCTGTAACAAAGGTATCTATACTCAAATTGGTCATGCCAGGCTCTCTTTACAGTTAATGATACTCCAGGGAACAATTAATTTCATTCTAAGGTAGGTCAGGTAAAGTATTCCCTAGAAGTATCTGTTGTTCATCAGCACACATGAAGGAAATCTTGCTTGGTACCAGACATGTATACTGCAAGTGTTTGAAACAAAATTAAATTAATCTCACCCAATCATATATGTTCCCATTATGTGCTCTACTGAAGCCTCTCCACATTTTTTTCAGAAATCAGTAGTTTCTGTACTTTGAAACACCTATTATTCAGCCCAACCTTGTCAGAATCAGTCCTTCTGGTGCTTTCACAGACTCATGTCTGTTGACTTGTTTCTCCTAGCACAGCTGCTGAGAGTCTGTCATGCAGATCCATCATTGATCAGAAACCTTCTCCAGTTTGGTAAAAGTCTTTCAAGCTTGAGAAAATGTCATGATTTTTTTTAGCTGATGGACCTTTTATTTTGATTATTTCTGGCCATTGTTATTCTTATGTAGTTAAGTCACTTCAAGCTTTTATTGTTAATTCATATATTTGAAACACACATTGTCAATTAATCTGCAATGTATAAAACCTATTAAAAACATGTAATTGTCTTTCTCATGCAGAAGTGAATTCATAAGGTGATTTTGTACATCAGCTTTAATATTTAAATTCTGTCAGATAACAAAAATGGCTTAATTCATGTAAAAGCTCTGAGACGGTATTAACTTGCATTTCAATGCCAAATATATTTGACAAATTTATGTAATTCCTCATCATTCTAATCTCACTCTCCTGTACAATGTTCTACTCAAAATTTTGCACTGTGATATAAATAAGTTAGAAAGTCTCTTCTAAGCATCGCCAGAGACTTACTTTATGAGGCTGATAAAAATCACAGAGGTTGGAATTTGCCTGTGTTAGATTCCATGGGTTCATTTTACGTAAAAGGAGAGAAATAACTGCTTTAGAACTCAATTTACTTGATGTATGTAAGACATTTTCAAATGTTTATAATAAGATTAAACCTGAGGTACCTAACTTCAACATTAGTGCTGCGCTGAAGACAGTCTATAAAGAGAACCTGTCTGTATCAAAACCCCAAGATAGCTAGCTCAGATACAACAATCTAAAGTTAACTGGGATGAATGCCACTGCCTGTGTCTCTATGCTTTCCTTTCCTCATTTTTAAGACTTTGCATACTTGCAATTACAGAAGCAAAGCATTTTCGAGGTCTGCACTAGAAAACCAATTGTATACAAATTACTAAGAACTGTTGTTAATTATAAAATATATAGTTCCTCTTAGCACACACTACATTCTTCTTTCATTTTCTGCCATCCCCACACACTCAGCTTCCATTATGCCATGATTTTTCTAGCTTTAAAAGCAAGATATTTTTAATATTTTTCCCTATCGCACAGAGCAATTCCATCATTTATGGTTATGTGCCTGAATTTACAATCTTTGTTTATATAAAAAGAGCCACTAAATGCAGAAAGACTGGTTATTCGTATCTGAAAAATAAAATACTTCTGTACGAGGGCTTGTATAAGTAAATATTTTATCCCCTTTTTGCTAAATTTATGAAGGAAAGGTTTATTTTCCACTCATGGTTTGGAGATTAAGAAATCTGTGGAACATATCATAGCTCCTAAATGTTTTTTTCTGCTCGTGTATTGTAACTGACAAAATGCAAATATGGGTATGGAAAATGATTAAACTAATGTATAAAATGTAAAAAGGCAGGATAGGTTAAAAAAAATGTTGAAGAGTATGACATTAACCTTTATATGCTAGAATTTTGCTGATGAATCTTATCTGCATTTAAGTCTATAATAAATTTTAAAAAAATGAACATTACTTTAACGCAAATTAGCATATCATACCACAGTAAAAGGAAATAAATACCCCACTGATTGCCTCCTGCCTTTTGCTGTTTAGTTATTGCATTCTGTCTCTGCATTCAGCAGGGTATAATGGAAGGGTTTATTTCTTATGTGATTAAAGTCACAGCTGTTCCCACTTATTGGATTGCCTTAGCCCACAAAGCATATGAAAGGGTTGATTCTCCATTTTACAAAGCAGTTTTAAAGTTCCTCACAGTAATGTTGAAAGAAAAAATATCACTCTTAATGAGGTCCCTCAGCAGTGCCTTCATTACATTCACATGATGATGATCATGTAAGGAAAGGATTGCATTCATCCCTGGAGAAACCCCACTGTGTGGATGCTTTTTTCCCCACAACACTTTAGGACTATATTTTGTAATCCTATAGCAAACATAGCTTCAGCGTTTTAATCTAAGCGCAGATTTTTCTTTGTAATGTGACATATTTATTTAAGTTAGGGTAACGTACAATAACCTAGTTTAATAATGTGGGAAGGTAACAGATGCCAAACAATGTGTTACAGAATGTAGCAAATAACTTAAAACACTGCTATTGCTTGGCTAAAACTAGTCCTCACAACCGAGCTGGAGCAGCTGGGACATGTACTGGGAAAGCATGACAGAAAAGATCATTTGTTTCCAAAGGTTTCAGGGTCTGATCAGCAAAAACTTCTTTAGCTAAATACTAACATTCACAACATAAACAACCCTCAGGCATTATGCCACTCTCAAAACTCTGAATAATGGCTGAAGGTAATCCATAAAAAAAGTTACTCAGTCTACAATCATCATCTTATTGCCTCACTGAGTGGGATAACTTGGATCACTGTAACAGATTACCTGAGGGGAAAGCAATCTTTCTTTACAAACTACTAATTTGATTACATGTTTTCTCCATTACTATCCCTCAGCGATTTCTATTTCCCTATGAATTTTAAGACAAGGCTTCTGATGTTTACAGTTTTGACTGACTTCTCATGCATCTGAAATGCCTAAAAAGCTCCTTTAAAAAAATAAGAACAAACACAAAGGACATGCTCTCAACATTACTGCTGTCACCATGTATTCTTAGCCTACCCTATATAAAAAAAAAAAATCCCAAACAAAAACCATCATTGTGAGAAACACTTGGCACATCCTGGCTGTTCCCAGAAGCTGGTAACAAAGTCTTGGAAAGCATGGCATAATTTAACATGGACGATGGGGAGAGGATTGTTTGTAACTCTGGCCTATGCTCACTACAGGGAAGAAATGGCTTGTATCCATCATTACCCCCTGACCCCGGACAAATACCAGTTTGAAGTGTTGTTTCTGTGGTAGAGCGTTTTGATTGCAGGGGAAGGGCCAGAAGGATGGTCTTGTGAGAAGCTGCTAGAAGCTCCCCTGGAGACGAGCCAGTGAACACCTCTGTGATTAGCATATTTAAGAGGGGAAAAAGACAAAAAGAGAAGTAGCAGCAGATGCAGAAATAGTGTGGACAAAACAGTGTGGAGAGAGTAGTGAGATGTGAGAGAGACAGCCAGGCAGACGCCAAGGTCAGTGCAGAAAGGTAGGGGGGAGTTGCCCAGAGCAGAGGTTCCCCTACAGCCTGTGGTGAGAGGGCAAACTGTGATTTAGATATCAGGAAGTTCTTCACAGAGAGGGTGGTGAGGCACTGGAACAGGTTGCCCAGAGAAGCTGTGGATGCCCCATCCCTGTCTGTCTTCAAGGCCAGGCTGGACGAGGCTTTGAGCAACTTGGTTTAGTGGAGGGTGTATCTGCCTATGGCAGGGGGGTTGGAAAAATATAATCTTTATCGTCCCTTCTAACCCAAACTATTCTATGATTCTATGATATTATTGCTATTACAGTGATGTTTATGAAGACCTAACATGAAAGATTTACCACATTTTCTTAATTACCAACTAATTTGGTTACTTGTACTCTCTGTAAGTACATATAAGTATAGAATCATAGAATCATAG
>NW_010232869.1:28141-29983 GCF_000690775.1 Eurypyga helias | reverse complement strand
AAAGAAGGAAGAAAATAGTAAACCAAAAACTCATACATCCTCATGCATCTCACTAAATGCTGTTCTTCCTTGTGCATGTCTGCCCCAGGTAGAACAGGATTTACTAGTGGTGTTTTTCCTCTCACACTTTTACCCACGTCCTTTCCCAGAGCATCTCTAACCGTAATTTCCACGTCTGCAAATACATGGATCGTAGGAGCTGCTTCCTGTCTGCTACCATGAGCATGAACAGCACGACTGTGCTAGCAAACCCACAACACTCCCACTACCTCAAAATAGACTACCAGTTGTAGTAACAACTTCACACCGCAAGAGATTACTTTCATCTATCAGGACACGTTAGATGAATGCCTATGCACTCCTTGCTCTGCGGAGGTCATCTTAATTGCTGCAGAAAGAGCTTCTCTCTTGTGACAGTTCCCTTTTTTAATGACTTGTTTACACACTGGAGCCAGTGACTAATGTGCATTTTGCAAAACGCTTTATGTCCTATGCTCTGCCCTGAAACTGCCTTGGCAGGGTAGAGCAGGAAATCTAAAAGCTGCTAAAATCTCCCATTTGCTGACACAGGTAAGGCAGGGGGATGAGGATAAGCTCTTCACTGACCCAGTCCAAACTAGGCGAATAGGGCGCTGGGCTTCATGCCCCACTGTTGTGGTTTAGCCCCAGTCAGCAACCAAGTACCACACAGCCGCTTGCTCACCTCCCCCTCCCCCAGTGGGATGGGGGAGAGAATCGGAGGAAAACTATAAGAGAACTTGTGGGTTGAGATAAGAATAGTTTAATAATTAAAAATAAATGAAATACAATTAACTTTAAAATTATGCTAATAACTAACACTATCTAATGAAAATAAGAATAATAATTAAAATACTAGTACTAATAATTATTGTAAGCATATGTAATGAAAAGGAAAACAGCAATGGGAAAAAACCCCAAATGTATCATTTGGGCTCACTCCCCGCCAATTGATGCCCAGTCAGTCCCTGAGCAGAGAGAGCTAGAGCCACAGAGAGAGCCCATGGGACCCCAGGAGTGCCCCCAGAGACCCTCCTAACCATCTCCCCCCAACTTATATAATAGCATGATGTTTTATGGAATCAAATCTCACTTTGGTCAGTCTGGGTCAGCTGTCCTGACTGTGTCTCCTCCCACCTTCTTGTAGAGAAGCAGCTGGGGACACAGGGCAGTATGAGAAACTGCAAAAGTCCTTGGCTTAATGTAAACATTGCTTGGCAACTAAAAACATGAGTGTGTTATCAACATTCATCTCAGCATACATCCAAAACACAACCTCATGCTAGCTACCATGAAGAAAATTAACTCTATCCCAGCCAAAACCAGCGCACCCACCCTGTCACCCACGCATCTGTCTGAGGGAGAAGTGCGGGAAGGGCTTCCACCTCCCACCGGTGGATCTCACCACCTTCTCTCTAACTCCCCTGGTGCTACCCACCACGGATGTGCATGGTCAAGCAAATGGGCTGCACTTGCTGCAGTGCACCCAGGCTTTAGGAAGGCACTGGTCTGCAGCTCAGATACCGCTGTCGACATACCTGCCAACATACCATAGACAAAACGAGGTTTTCATCTGAAGTAGGTGTAATCATCTAGTTAGACACAGCAGGCATGACTGCCCAGCCTAATCTGCTCCCACACTCCCAGCACTACCTTACTGTGTCTTAGGTCCATAAATAGAAGCCCATGAGCTGTGAGAACCCCGTGTTTCGGAGCCTGAACTTCAGACCTGGGCAAGCACTGAGTCAGCTCACATAGCGTATACGATGGGACTCCTCCTCACATCATGGCGATGTCAAAAGTCAGGCTTGGAAACTAAAAATA
>NW_010232869.1:0-28120 GCF_000690775.1 Eurypyga helias | reverse complement strand
TTCCTCCCACACAGAACCCAAACTACTTCACCTCATTTTATAAATGACACAGTTCCCAGATCCAGATTCAGAAGAGTATGAGAGCTTTGCAGATGCATTTGGTTCGCTGTTGTCTACCATACTCACTGGCAACAATTTTCTTTGCATTTGCAAAGGAGAAAATAAAAGCATTACCCATTTCCCAAACCTTCTTTCAACAGATGGACCCAGAGACTACACCTCTACCAGTAAATTATGCCCAGTGATTTCCTTGGGCCTCGTGCCAGTCTTGCCCACATACATAATTAGTAAACCCCTGTCCAAAACGAGAGACTGGCATACAAAGAGCTTTTGGGAATGGTCCCCAGATTGTCCTAACTCCTAAACTGCGCCCGCAAAACATTTGGGACACCAACAGCTGGCAATCGTGTGGGATAACGCTGACAACTTACTCATATAAATGGCCCTGTTCCTGCGCCTGGGAGCCAGCCCAGGCACCACGGAGTTTACTAGCATAGATGCAGCCATAAAGCCTCCGGCAAGACAGTGGGTTATAACTCATCCTCATTTCTCCAGCATGGGAGTCTGCTGAGGGCAACCCAAAACACCAGGAGCCACTCTGCTACGCTACATTCAGACCCATCTTGCCCATCTGAAACGAACGCTCTGGCATCGACTGCTGCAGTCAAGTCATTATTCAGCCAGCAAACAGCCTCACGTGCATTCAGACAAAGAGCTTTTTGCACACCAGCAAACAGCCTCACGTGCATTCAAAGAGCTTTTTGCACGGCCCTCTGTTACACGAACTTCCTCCCCCACCTCCAGTATTCGGATGTCAGACAATGTCAGTAACTGTGGATAATGGTTACATTAACCAGCTACATGGGATTTGCCCTCCTAGACCCCTGCATTTGCTAAGATACCTAGCTCCTGCAGAATGATAACGAGAGTTCTGCAAGGGTTATTTACTTCTTTCAGGAAAAACAAAACAAAACAAAAAAATCATTCCCATAGCCAGCTGTATTTTCAGTGGTTTTGCAAGTTTAAACAGAAGAGCCTGTCCAAGAGCAGCACGGTTCTTAGAAAGAGTAAAGGTGACAGCTGCTGAAAACAGGTCCCAGCAATTCCCCAGGCTGAATTTGGATACCGCCCAGAATCTACCTAAAACACTGCTGCGTCCTTTTGAAAATTCAGACCTTAAGCTTTTGTTGTCATAACAAAGAATTAAGATTGGGTATTCAGATTCTCACGTCTGACAAAGGACATGCCAAAAGAGTGTCAGTAACGTTCAACTCTAAACTCTGCTGATGATTTCTATTTCATGGGTGCTTCCCTGACTCTGCTCAGGCAGCCCTCGACTACGGTTAAATCTTCCCCTGGAAGTCTGAATGGCTAAATGTATGCTAACCCTTTAAAAACAATAATCTGACCCTGACAGCAATACTAAAGATTTACAGGGATGCCGTTGATTCCCAGCAATTCTCAGAGAAATGTAAATTACTAGCAAGGTTTTCCACTATGTATTTATGGGCAGTTTCAATTCTGTTCTTTTCAAAACAAGCTGAAGCAGAGTTTCTAATTCTTTTGCCTTTAGATTTTTGGTGAACTGAGCTTGAACTCATCTTACATTTTTATTAATCCTGTGTAATTTTTCCAGAAACCCCACTACTCTTCTCTTTAAATCCAAACCATCTGTCCATAAGTTTCTTTAATACAGAAGTGAACTTTTCCCTTCTCATGTCACGTTTACGCGGTTTACAATCAATCTGAAATCAGAAAAGTCTGGTTCATATTCTGTTCCATTAATTGCATGCAAAAACCTATGAACTTTGAGAAATGGATTAAAATATTAAGACATTCCTTCTAATTGCATCATATTTTGAGACAGACTTCAACAATCATATTTCTTAAGGAGAAGCAGAAGGGAAGAAGAAAACACTGCTCTTGCAAGTTATGAAACAGTAAATGTCCTGATCTCCAAGCAGGCTGTAAAAAGAGGAATATTTCCACCTTCTCCTCGTGAAGCTTTGTTTGCTGAAACTTTTAGTTTTAACTGAACTCCATACTTCCAGACAGAGACACATCTGGGAATGTACACAAAAGGCATCTTGGGGACAAGAGCCAGGTGAGAGCCTTGAAAACCCAGCGCAGAAGTGAGACTGGGGCAGAATGTAGTTGGTTCTGTATTAGTCCATTAGCAACGCTAAATGCATGTGCACATACACAGATAGCAGAGCAATCGGTAATATTTTTAAAAAATAGTATGAAAGAAAAAGAAGAAGCAAAGAAACAAAGCTCTGAAGATCTTGCCCAAATTGTTACCATCCTGCCAGAGCATTGCTGATGCAGTGCTGAACACCAGGCTCTGGCTGTGTGGAGTGGGCCAGTGACGGGAAACTGCCCAAGCAATTGCCATCAGCTGCTGGTTGCTCAATATTTCAACAGCTGAAAGAGAAATTATTATCTGGTTTGAACCTGAACCAAGCAAAGAGTATCTGAGGGCAGAAAATCAGCTAGTTGAGACAAAAAGTGGATACAAAAGTCAACTATCTTTCATTACTGGACTGGCAGAACTCCTTTTTATTTACATCCCCTCTGACTCAACTGTCATCTGCGGCGCAGTACCTTCCCAAACCCTGCCTACGTAATCATGTCTGTTCCACTACCAAGTTTATGCTGGAGATTATTGTTTATTTAACACCCTCCATAAAGTTCATCTTCATTAGCCTCCAGACATGGCCCTGCTGGCTCCAGAGAATATGAATTATTTCCACTTCTTGGAGTCTACAGTTTAATGAGGTGATGCTCTTTTACCTGAAGGCATTGCAACCTAGTCAGCTGGATGGCGATCAAAATTACGAGGCCCTTCTTGAGGTACACAAGAGAAAAAAGCAAGATCTGCTGTACTTCTTCTAAGGTTCCCAGCCTGCATCCCTCTCCACTGAAGTTTTCCAAGTGTGTTCTCACATATGTGATGCCTATGTGCACACATAGGACACTCCCATGGCTAGGGCATCCCATCTCCTTTTTCCTTGATGCCTTCCAGCCATTCTTCCCTCATGAACCTGCAGTCTCCTTGCTGGAGTGGTAGCAGTAGCCTCAGTGAGAGCCAGAAACCACCTCCAACAGCAGACACAAAGGAGAGATCAATCTTTTGAAGGTTAACAGTGTTACAAAAACATTTCTGGTTCAACAAGGCCAGACTCATTAACACATATTGAGGCTTCTGGGTCTTATCCAGGGTTGCTTCCCAAACCATCCTTGTGTATATAGCACCTCCTTGAAATGCAAAGAGCTCTGGCCTTGAAATGGGGGGAACAATAAATAAAGATCTCTGACTTGGCTGTGGCAGCACTGTAATCCCTGTGTGTGCTACCTGCCCTTAAAGCAATTTGCATGGATATTTCCAGGCATCACACTATAAAACTTGTGCTGTGTTGTGCTTGGCCCAGCCTGGCCCAGTCACACTCTGCATAACCCCACTGGTCCCACCATGCCTTTGGCTTTAGTCCTTCCAACCCTCTCCGGAGCCATAGCCAAGCATTTACAGAGCTACATGGTGAGCAAAGCTCGGGGCCGGGATATACCCTCGCTTTTTCCATAGAATTTACAGTGCTCTTCCCTCTTCCCCGTTAAGCCCAGGGTCCTAAACCCTGGTTCTAACTTGGTCCTAAGCCCAAGTTCCCTGTTAACTCCCTAGTCCTAAAAGGGAATCCTAATACCCTATCTGTATTAGCTTAGTGCTGCACCGTGCACTGCAGCACGGCAGGGCATGCCAACGGGACCTGTACATCACTCCTGGGCTTCTGACACGGTTCCTGGGGCATCAGAGAACAGTGCTGCTGTGCCAGCAAGGCTGCCTGTGACATCTCCGTCGGGTACACTGCTTTAGAGGTGTCCTGGCAGAGGACACACGCCAGCTCACAGACATCACCTGTGATATCAAATAATAACAGTTTTTATTTACAAGGCTCCTTCTGCCACTTCGCACAGCGTATTTTCCATCAGCTATCCCATCCTGTTCAACGGGCTTGTGCTGCTGTCAGTAAACAGTAGGGATGGCCAGCCTGTGCCAGGCATTTGTGGAAAAGGTTGCATAATATTTGTTTCCACTTTCTAAATACATCTGTTCTGAGCTCTGCCTGGTGCCAGCAGGGTTTGCAGAATTAAGCCCAGGGGATCTATGAACTCGGAATTGCACACGCTTTTATAAATATTAAGTTTTATAACAGGCTTATGCGGCAGATAATACCCATCTGGATTATGGATGAATACCAGTATTTGTCAGAAGTGCGACACTGGCATCACCTACAGAAGCACCCTTCTAACAGTATTGGTTTTCCGTACTCCTCTTTCTCTCCCTGCTGCGTACATGACACATTCCTGACTTTCTCAGGGCTGCTGATACTCAAAATTACAGAGAAGTAGGGTAAAGTGGAGCAACACGAAGTGTAGCATAGACATAGGGCAGTGGTAAATCAGAAACTGAATTGTTTTTCTCTTTTATGACTATTTCTTGCATGCCTTATATGGAGGCATTCATTTGAAATAATTTTTGAGATGTAGCAGAGCTCTACACAGCTATCAGAGACCAGTATTCTACGTCTAAATGTCTGCTTTGCCCATGCCTGAGAAAGAAGGCACCTGAATCTGTGTGCGGGAGGCAAAGGATGAGGATCAGAGCCCAGGGTTTGACGATGCCAGGCCTCCAGTAGCAGCAGCTGCTTTCCCGCCCCCGTCCTTGCACTGCCGAGAGGATTGAAGGAAAAGAGCATCTTAACACAAAGTCGCCCAGAGCAACTCATGGGGAGTTTTCTGAGAAGGGAAACTGAGGTTGTTTCCACTGTGGTCAGAGGGGCAGGACCTCAGGTGCACCCTTTGAAAATACAGATGAGACTAAGAAAACAGAATCTGTCCATGTTGTCATCATTTTATCCTCTTTGTGTTTACTGCTTGCAGGAAAAGGGGGAAAATCTATCAGCTTCCTAAGGAAGCACTAGCTCAGGAAAGACAAGTGTGGACTGGCTGTTGTGGGGCAGGGAAGTACAGACTTGCCCACTCCTTTGACATGAATAGGCCCTACGCACACCCAGTGTCACGGGGCTGTTTCCAAAATACAAGGACCCAAGACTGTCTGGCACATCCATCAAAAGCTCAGAACGATAGCTCTCAGTATGCCAGGCCTTGGGTGCTTAGAAGGGCATCACTAATAAAGAGAACAGACAAGGAGGAATGTTTTAGACATCCATTAGTCTTCAATCACAAAGGTCAAACATGCCATTGGGGAGCTTCCCTATCCCAAAGTGTTTCACTGTGTGACATACGGCCCTTGTCTTGGGAAAAGCAATAGAATAGCAGTAGAATGATGTTAGACAAGATATGATCTTAGAAAGAAGCCAACATCCAAATCAAGAAGATGAAGCTGAGGCACGACCCCAACCAAATGAAGCTCACTCTGAATGGTGAGGTGCAGCTGCCAGAGGAGCTCCCAGGCATATGTGCTCAAAGCACAGTAAATCATGAGGCCAAGCACTCCAGAAATAGAAAATACAAGAATTAAGTTTGTCTGTGCAACATTCAGCTCCCAGCTCCTTCCACTTCCCTTGAGTGTATTCACTGGGAGTTACAAACTTTTTATTTTCAAATGGGAATCTCTTATTTCTACATTGAATAAACAGTTGCTTGTATTTCTTTTTTATTCAGAGCAGTCACCCTGAGCTTTCTAGAGTTCATAGCACCAAAATATGCACTGATGAAAAACTATTTGCTTCCTCCAGGCTACTTTTGTGTTACAGCATCTGCCTCAGTCTGTCAGATGTCTTTAATGCCGAGCGACAGCTTTAGCAATGCCTGTAGGGGTCTGAGTAGAAACAAGTAGGGAGCTGAGAGGACATGAAGCCTGTGAGCAGAGACTGGGGAGCAGGCAGGGAACACCACACATGGCTGGACCCAGAACAGGGGCAGAAGGTTGGAGACCAGAAGGAAGCAGGAGGGAGCAAGGGGTAGGGGATGAAGTGGAGGAAAACAAGGCAAAATCATAGAATCACAGAACGGTTTGGGTTGGAAGGGACCTTAAAGACCATCCAGTTCCAACCCCCCTGCCATGGGCAGGGACACCTTCCACTAGACCAGGTTGCTCCAAGCCTCATCCAGCCTGGCCTTGGACACTTCCAGGGATGGGGCATCCACAGCTTCTCTGGGCAACCTATCCCAGTGCCTCCCCACCCTCTCTGGGAAGAATTTCTTCCTGATGTCCAATCTAAATCTACTTCTTTTTTACCTTTTTCAAGATGGGGGTAATATTTCCCCTTTTCCAGTCTGTGTGAACTTCACCAGATCGCCATGACTCCTGGAATATGATGGATAGAAGTTTCGCAACCTCCCCCACCAGTTCTTTCAGGACCCGCAGATGTATTCGATCAGGTCCCAGGGACCTGTGCACCTTTAAGTTCCTCAGGTGCTCCTGAACCTGATCCTCTCTAACCATGGGTGGCTCTCCATTCTCCCAGTCCCTGACCTTGCCTTCTGTGACTCAGGATGTACTCAAAAAATCGGGAAAGGTGAAAGGTCTGAGAAGGGTTGGCCAGAGCAGATGGGAGCTGGAAGGAAGCTGGAAGGGATCTGGAAGACAAAGGGAAAAACAGCCTTCACCCACTGGGGCCTCAACCCCACAGAAACCTGAAGGGAGATGCTCCATCCCCCTGGTGCCAGCCACCCTGGTACTCTCCTGCCAGCCTGTAGTGCCTGCTGCCCTCGGAGGAGATGCACACCTTTACAACATCTGGTCGTCCTCTTCTGTCAGGCTTGAGCAAAAGAAAATTTAGACTTGCAAAAGGAAACTGTGAGGTCCCTGAGGCTGTTGAACAGCCCCACTGAAGGAACAGCAGCAGTCTCATCAGGTAGTTTGTTTCCAAGCAGCCGGGTCAACAGTGTCAAAAGAATTGCTCCTACAGATGTCCATCTGGAATGGGAAAGAGATTTAGGAAGACATTCTGCCCTCTCTTGGGACAGTACTGGTAACACGTCATTGCTCTGGTCTCCTGCAGTTCATGGAAAAGGAAACACAAGCCCTTCTCCTGGCAGTCCCAAGTCACAGGTGTGAAGGGAGAGAGCTTCACATCTTGCTGTAGCATCCAGAGAAGTTTTAGGTGGGACCCACTTTGCCACACAGCAATATTACTGACCTGTCTACTACTCACAGCATAATTGAGGTCAGAAGGGATGTCTGGAGCTCAGCATTAACTTCCGGGTTTGGGCAGGTTGCTCAATCCTTGTCCAGTCTCATTCTGGATAGAGGTCTCCAAGGCTGAAGACCCCACACTCCACCTGGGTGCCTGGTCCAGTGTCTGGCGAAGCTCACAGCAAGATTACTTCCTTATGCCTAACAGGAGGTCCTCGTGCTGCAACCCATGTCCGTTGCCTCTCATCCTTTCACTGTGTACCTGAGAGAAGCCCAGCTCTGCAGCCTCTCACCCTCCCAGCAGGAAGCTGAAGAGCACCACGAGCTGTGCCTGCAGATTTCTGCTTAAACTGAACAAAGGGGCAGCTTCCCCCCCTTTCTTTTGGGTGTCCTGTGCTCCCACCCCATGGCCGTACCAACATTCTCTGGACTCACTCCAGGTTTTCAGTATCTCTGTTGTGCTAGGGCATCCAACATCAGACATAGTAATCCAGATGCAGACTCACAGTTACCTCACACAGGAAAAATCCCCTAACTCAGCCCCCTGGCTACGGTACGCGGTTGGTGTTTGTCATTGCACGCTCATCCTGTTGACTTAACACTCAACTTGCTGTCCATGGGAGCCCGGCCCCTCTTGCTATAAGGGCTGTAGCCCAGCCTGCTGGTGTCTGTCCCATGTGAAAAACTTTGAAATTGTCTTTTCCTATCAGCCATGAACTTTGCTGAGGGCTGAAGTGTCTAACAATTATTCATTCAGACAGTTAATAATTCCAGGAGCTAAACCACGTTTGACAGGCCACATGCAATCCAAGCCAAAAATGCCATGTCACTCAACGAACCTAAGGCCATACCCCTGTCACTCGTGATTTCCTTTCCTTGTCATGTTTTTGTCACTCTTCCCGTGTCCCCAAACATGCCTGGTGTGTCGCCAAAGGTGGTTCCTCTCATCGAGCCGTAGTCAGCAGCCAGTAAGTGTTCACAGTGGCAACGAATGGTAGACTTGGAGACGGGGAGTGAGGAAAGCAAGTGGTTAACCGTGAATAGCAAAGCGCCTGATCTGCCATAGAGGGGTTATCAGATTTTTAAAATTGCTTTTGCTAACAATTCATGTTCAGACTGTTGAAGCCTTCGAATTGAATCTTGTTTTTAATGACCTGAATGAAGTAATTTTGGGGACAACTAGATTCTAAAAGGGACTCTGAAAAATACATTAACCCAAGATAAAAATGCTCAGTTACAGCACAGGGTTGTAAAAGAGATTGTGATGGAACTATTCTGAACTTTGCGCTGTCTCTCCCTTGCATATGCTCAGTCTCATCTCCTTACTGGAAAATCTTACACTCACTTGATTTTCAAGCACTTTGTTTTATTTTAAAATACTTTTTAAAGTTAAACACCACACACAGAGTCTGACGATGATTTGGCATACACAGTTGTATTTTATTTTTAGTATCATGACAGATCATTTCTAAAACAGAGATCCTGAATAGCTATTCCTCATCGACTATAATGTTTTTCTTGTAGAAAGCCTGCATAACGCAGTGAAAGAACGTTCCCTTTCTCAGGAAAGTACTCTATGTCTTATGAAGTATTTTTATATAATAACATGGGAATAGATTAATTTCAACAGGTACATCTGTAAGTATCATCACCGGTTTTAATTCTAAATAGTGAATACAAAGTTCCACGAAATCCATGCGCATATCCTGCCTGAATATTATCTGGAAACTTTTTTGCGGTATTGAATTTTTGTTTGGCAGTATATACATGTGCTTAGCTATTTTTGACCATTTTGCAAGTTGTCTACACTGCTGGTACTGATTAAGAAAACCCTAGTTTTTATGCTCGTTTATGGGTACATAATAAAGGAAAAGTACAAAGTGGATGAACTGACTGACCAAAATATTGAAAATACTACAGGGAGCTTTTTGAGGAGTGGATCAAATTGGGTTGACAGGGACTAAAACACATTGCAGTCTTATTCCTGATAATTGCCTACAAAATAAAAGGAGACTGTAGCAGAGTGGACCAGAGTTAATGATTCCATCTCACAGTATCTTTCAAGGTAATTAAATTAATTATTTTTCTTCTCTAGAAAAGAAGCCCATACAGATCTTTTCACAGGAAGTAATTGTGCCCTAATACTCTTCCTAAAAAATATCCAAATGGTTAAGGTTTCTATTTAGATTTCTCTTTAGTCAGAGGTTTACTCCAGGTATCTTAAGCCTTCTCATCAAAACCCAGGATGTATGCAGAAATTAAATAGAACATTTACATTTAAAAAAAAAAAAAGGACAAGAATGTTCTAAATTTTAGTTTCAGTTGCTAAACCAACCATACGTAGAGATCTTGACATTGTCAGGGAAGAGGCTAAAAGCTGGACATGACTAAGGCCTGATCTGACAACCCCTGAACATAGTGAAAAGACACCTGGTAATTTAATAACCATAGCATTGTAAACCTTCTGCCTCAAAAAGTAGAAAGTAGGACCAGGAAGACCACAGGGAAGAGCAACAGAGATAATCAACATTACTGGATGGCTTGCATTAAAAACAATAACTAAATAGGCTAGGAAGTCTCAGTCTGGGGGAAAGAAGATTCAGGGTCTTTGGCTTAATAGATGGAGTAAAAGCTGCCATACATGATGGGAAGTTAATTAGCATACCTAATGGCAACATGGGAAGGTGCTTTATGAAGTAGCAGTTTAATCAAGATGGACATCATGCAACTGCTCATGATTGTGGTACACTTAAAATATTCTCTAACCAGCTAGGGCAAAGCAAAATGGCACGGTGACCTGTGACTAGCATTCAACTGGATGAACTTCTACAGGCAGAGCAGCTCATTTCTTTTAAGACTCCGATTACCTCTGTTAGCATTTTTCAAAAAAACCCATTAAAACTATTTTAACATCTGTGAGACTGGGAAGAATTAGTCCTTGTTGACTGATAGCAGCAGTTTGACACAAAGCAGTTAAACAGTTCGAGGGGGTAAGTGGCAATCTGTAGCAGAAATCACAAGTGGATCCTTTTCTCCTAAGTCCTGTATAAGGGTCTTCTCCTGAAAACCTCAACTTGAAGTTGTTAGTCCTGTTACACATACAACACTTCCGTGGTCGTTAGGAAGACAGCACGTGCTGTGCATCACCTGCTACTTGATGGAGGCTAAAATCTCTTTTCTGCTGAACAGGCTTGAGCAAACTCGGCCAACTGGTAGATCCCCAAGCAAAAGATGCAACAACTTCATAAATCTGAATGGAGTTAGGCACAATTGCACCCGACGGGAACACCTCCGTTAAACCATACTCCTTACACCACCGTACTCGCTGACAGCTGGTCTTTCCACTTAGGAGTGTATTTCTACCAGATACCCAGATCAAGCAATAGAAGATGTGTAGCATTTCCACTAAAACACCACGAAGAGGTGAACGAGGAACGTACATAAGGGAAATGCACCCTCAGAGCCAAAGTGCTTAAGTAAAACCCTTCACCAAGCTGTCGAGGCTGAGTGTGGAACAGTGGGATGGAAGCGTGGGTAGAAGAGGATTTAAAGTGAGATACTAAGGGGTTTTCCTGCACTGGGCATGTTTGTCTTGTCCCAGCAATCACCTTCCCTATGACATTCAACAATCTCTTGTCCAAGCCAGACGGGGGAGTCTGAGGTACTGACACCATTGTCATTTTGCCATTCCACAGAATATTTTCATACAAGGAATGAACGTTAAGATATCAAGGTTAAAGGCCTAGGAAGAAGAGACACAAGGCTAAAAAAAATCTGGGGTCAGTGGTATAGCTATGGTATGATTCCCTTCCGGAGGCAAAACCTATTGGTAGCTGCAAGACAGCTTTCACATAGCACTTTCCCAGTTGAAAGTCTTCAAAGAGTTGGAGATTTCACCGAGGCTTCCCACCACCCAAAACAGTTGCCAGTGTGCACAACACAACCAAGGACACAACAGAGAGACCCAGTGCAGAAACTCCCACCCGTTGACTCACCTGGCAGAAGTGCTCGGAGGGAGGGAGGGAGTTCTCCTTTTTGTGAGCCCCCACTGACGTTTCTCGTAACAGGAAGAAATCTAGTGAGTGACATAGAGGGAGATGGTATAGTAAGAAATGTTAGATGAGAAGAACAAGGAACTCTCACTTACTTGCTGGGTAGGAAAACACGGTTAGGGAAAGGAAATCAACGTGCCGGAGAGCCAAGGAAAGTTAAGGCACCATCAGAATGTTTCTGGCATTAACACGGTCACTGGGACTTCCTCCTCAACTGGCTTCAGCAATTTATATCTGTCCACATCTGAGTGAACTGGAAGTTAAATGGTCTCTCACTCATCTTCAATTGGCAGTGTTTTTGACGAAGAACAATACTGGCTAAAGGAAAGGATGCTTCTGCCTTCCCCTCTTCCCTTAGCAAAGACCAACTTTGCTATGGATAATTCTTACGATAAAATGAAGATAGATGCCTATATTTTATATCTACCAGGCTGAGAAACCCTACTCCAACCATCCCTGGAATGGTCAGGACCATTTCACCCTGTATCTTCCACTGGTTTTAAAGGCGAATGGGGTGGGCAGGTTAAAAGTGAGAGAGACTGTTTTGATAATCTCAGAAGGATCTCAGTGTCAAACTGCAGCTATCTTGAAGAGGTTTGTGCACAGAAAATCAGGCTTGAAAATCTGCAGACATCTAAGCTAGGTCAGTCAGATACTCAGATACTAGAATCACAGTTTGCTTTAGAAAAAGTAGTCACGGTCCCCTATGTGGGTACTGGACTGAGCATCCAGTCCAAGCAAGTTAGATCCACTTACACTGATCCGAGTGCAGAACCGGAACTTCTTTGACAAAACGCCCGTGTCTCCTTGGGATTTCTACATGCACCCAAAGTTGTTGTATTTTTGGGTTGTTCTGGGAAGGCAAAAATGGCCAGGTTCAGCCCCAGGTAAATTCTCAGACTAACACTGTAGATAAATTTGCCGCACTGACTAAGCTACAAAGAAAAGGAATTGAGAAAACAGAACGAATAACCAGAAATATCAGATGAGAGCAAAGGATGTAAATCTTGACAACAGACTACACAGGACAACATAAAGTGGAAGAGGAAATTACCTTGATTGTTTAGACATACTGAGTTTGAGAATGGGGAGAAGAAAAAGAAGCCCCACAAATAATATTTTCATTTCTTAAAATGGAGATATTTATTTGTTGAGATAATTAGATCCAAATTATAAATAACATAATAGTTACCTTTGAAAAATTCCATCAAAATTAAACAAAACAATGAGCCTGTCCCTTCTGATCATGCTCATTAAGACTCCTCAGCTATGAAAAAAGGCATGGACTACTATAAAATTGAGATTTGTTTCCGTCCACTTGCACGAATATTATAAATAAGCCTTTCCCTATAAAAATCACGAGATGCTTGTGGCACATTTTGTAAAATGCGACTAGAAAAAGACAACAAGATACTGTTAATAAATAATACATTCAATAACAAAGCATTTTTTGCTATTGAGAGACATCTAGACATTTTGGGTTATACAATCACCATGAAACCACCTGAAAAAGAGACATTCTTCAAAGGAGCACTGCACACTACTTGAAAATGAACAAATTCTACCGACATAATAGAAAATACGTTATTGCCGGGCAAAGAAAGATAAACCCTTAGTCCTTGTAACAGTGTTAGCCGACAGCAAACATTTGCTACATTGGAGAGAATTAGATCGACGCCCTAATCACAAGACTCTAAACACCAACACGCTCTGTGATGTTTAACACACTCCACGCCAGTGCCTTTGCCCCTGAGCGTGCCAAAACGATGGTGACTCAAGGAGATGCTTACCCAAGCGCTCACGTCATTTTGACACAACATCCAGCCCGCAAAGCTCACATACATCATAAATGACACAATAAATACTACATGCCAGTCACTGGAGGTAAGACAAATCCGTGGAATTATGCAACCTCAGAGGCATAATGGTTTGCTTATCCACTTTAAAACCACCTCAAGACACCAAACTACCACATTACCATCACATTTTTCAATAAACTGGGTGAGATAAAAATGAATGCAAATCAGAGTACTAGTATTACGCAAGGGTAAAATTCACCTAACACCGACGTCCCACATCACATTGCCCCTTGGGAAATATCGTGTGAGAGAGCAAAAATGGCAATTATGCCCAATCCCTAAAGAGACAGGAGACACCTCGCACCGGGGCTGTTGTATACCAGCAATGCTACGAGCCACAGACCGACCCCAAGCCAGCTTGTTTTAACCAAACGCTGAGCTCCTTCCGCACGTACGCCTACGGTATTGCACGGGATGTCCCACCCCTGGTTCAAGCCTCACTCGCTTGAGCACCCCAGCAGGAGGAAGGCTTGCTCCCTCCAACAGCCTCGCAGCTAGGGTCAGCTACAAAGCAGGAGGTCTGGGATGTGCAGATATGTGCCAGGGAAGGCGAGAAGAGGGACCTTGCAGCTAGAGGTGGAGGCAAGCAGAAGCCCATCATGATCCCTCAAGCGATGCTTCCTGGGCCGCTTGCCTTTAAATAACTTGATTTGTTCCCAAAGCAATACACCGGAGCGTTGGTATAACCCTAGTGATGACCTAGCTGTGGGTGCCCCGGGCCCCTGGGGCTGGAGAGGTATTTCAGACTTGCTGGAACTTGGGGATAAGGGAACAAATATCAGTCCCTCGCCAGCAAATCACTGACTTCTCACGAATACCTCAATCAGGTAAGTGCAAAATTAATAATCTTGAAAAACCACTGCCTGGCCCGTATCTGTTCCAGTCAAGCTCCAAACTCCTTCCTCGAGCTGTGTGCATGTCTGCGCCTACAGGAAATGGAAGGGGATTGATGGCATTTTAGCTTGCACTTCACCTTCCAGCCATAAGCAAGCATCAAACTGTACCAAACCACGGCCACTCATTTCCTGGCGCAGGAAGAAGCTGTTGAATTCCGTGGGCTGGGAACACACGGTACCGCACCATCAGTGAGCCCCATTGATCCCCCAGCCGGTGCAGCCCTATGGGCCCACGCCTGGGAAGAAGTCTGACCCGCTGGAAGCGCAAGGAGCTTTTCCCTTACGATGTTGGAAGGAAGCGTATTTAGCTCTAGGAAGAAAGCCGTTTATTGCCATCCCGACGGTAAAGCTTGCCTTACCGGGATTTGCGTCTGGTCGTGAAAAGGGACATAGACAAAAGAGGACGCGTTTCATTGCAAAAACTGCTAGAAATACCTTCTTTCTGTTTCACTTCTCTTTCAGTATTTTTACACTACAGAGCTCATACTAACAATCCATCTCGTGGACACAACATTCAAATAAAAACACATGCAGTCTTGTACATTCATCGTCATCCGCATGCTACATTCCACATGATGGAAGCAGTGTACCGCTCCATAAACACATCACCGCCAGGCACCTTGCGTTTCCTCCATCCCTCTGCTTTTCTCTTCAGCTTTCGGAGACAGCCAGGTGGAACCAGCACGGCCACAGCTGGAAGCAAGGTGTCTGGTGTAAGAAACACAAAGGTTTACAAGTCCTGAAAGGACTTCCAGCACGAAGGTAGAATTGCTGTGTCACCCTGAACTGCCAGAGCTGGAGGAGATGAAAACGACTCCACAAGATTTCAGTTTCTAACTTAGATACTCATGGTTCTCCTTAGCTACATCTCTTTTTAAAAAAAAAAATCTAGACTTCCAAAAAACCAGGAGACATTTCTATCCTACGATCAGGGTGCAGAATCAGAATTTACAGCAAACTCATTGCATATTCAAACTTCTTGCTCTCGCCCTGTAAGTGGCCAAAGCACGGCACGAAATCCTTCGCGCCGTCTTCCCTTCCACAGCAACGGAGAAAGAGCCGTGGCTGTGCAGGTGCACGCTGGAAGTTTCTCCTGCTTGCAAGAGGGCCCAGACACTTGCTGGCTCATCCCTCAGCAGATGCCTTGGCTCTGGAGGCGGCAGTGCGGAGCCCTCGGCCAAGGGCAGCTCCCGGCAACCAGCTCTGGTGATGAGCTGCTCAGGACCGGGGAAGGCAGGGCAGGGGACAACGTAGACCTGCTCCACGAGTTTCCAACCGGGAGACAACTTCTCGAATTCAGAACTAGCCTTCCCAGCAGAGTCAGTGCAGCTGGCTGTGTCTGGGCATCCTGCCTGTGTCTGGGTACCAGGCACCCTGTGCCACATCCTGGGGAAGGGAAGCAGATGACAGCGACTCCTGCTCAGCCCCCGCCCCAGGGACAGCTGGGAATATGCTGCACATCACCCTGGGGCCTGTACACTTCTGCTGCCCCGCTGGATCTCTCGCCCGGCCGGACCGTGAGCACCCAGCAGCCCCAGAACCACCCCAAACCCCTGTGCCAGCCTGGCCCCACTGCGCAGCACAAGGTACAGCCTCTGCAGCACCCCTAAGCATCTCCCAAAGCCCCAAGAGGTTCGGGAGCCAGCCCCCTGCTCCCAGTGCAGGTATTCAGCGTGAGCAAGACAAGACCCAGGCAGTGGTTTTTCATGCCTTGTTTCTCACCCAAACAGTTCTCCCCCAAGAAGAGGATAACCCCCCCTTTCATTTAAAATGCAGGCTAATGGCAAACTCTCCAGTGGAACAGAAACCTTACTAAATGCAGTTCCTGTACATTACACGTAGTAATAATTTAGGTATTAGACAAGAATCTAGGAGACATTCACTGCGATGCAAACAAAAGAAAAAAAAGAAAAATAATAAGGTCACTGGAAAGAATACACATGCCAAATACAAGAGGACAACTTTGATACGGATTCGAGTTGTTCCATGTCGCAGCTTGTAACTCGCATGAGACATAAAATGAAAATAAAGAATATATTTATCACCATGGTAGTTGCAGGCCATTACTAAGAAGGTTTATTAAAGATCCCTTTGTTTTTCACTGAGGTTGAAAGCAATTTTGGAAATAAATTTATATTTTACAGATGCCTGCTTGACTACGAGAGCACTAAGATACTGTAAAGATTGAAGATTTGACTACGTGCAACTTCGGCTAAAACCCAAAGACAGTTACAGCCAGACTGTTTTATGAAAGCCAGAAGAATTTTCAGTTCTCAAAGACTTTTAATGTTTAAGAGGAAGATAATTTGTCGAGTCTTCGTTGTTGACCATCATATGTAGTGTTATGAAGATACTGGGCACAACACAGGAAAAAAAGCCTAAGACCAGCCTTTTTGAGACAATCAGCAGCTGAGACTAGAATTCAGCTTTAGATATACATTTTCATTAAAAAAAAAAAAAAGGAATAAAGAAAGATTTCTTCCCTGCAAAAACTACCAGCAAAGAAAAATTGCCATCAAATAGCAGGGGGGGAAGATCATATCGTTACATTAATAAAGTCTAACAAAATTATCTGGCAATGAGTGGAAACATTAGCAGGCATCAGATCCATCACGCACAATAAATCACTTGAGGATATCCAATTCCAAGATAGAGGCAACCAGTGGTGAGGCTTCACACCGTAGAAAACCCATTTTTTCATTTTCATTTGGCTCGTACAATAGGCCTGACAGAGAGAGCAGCGCACGGACCACTTCCATGCAACTTCCTGAAACCAGGACACGACTCGGGTCGTGATTTGATTTCAGGCCGTGACACCTCAGCGCAGCAGGTGTTTGAAATGCAGTAAGGTCTCTCTCTTGCAACAGCCACCAATGAACAGCGTAAAATGCTCAGGCTCTACACATGTGGAAAAAATCAGTAGTTTACAGCGTAAGAACCTTTAACTAAGCAGCATAATCCCGCACTGCTTTACAATATCTTCATTTAAATGTTCATAGGATGAATTCCCTCAGGTTTGAAACAGCTGGTTTAAATCCAGGCAATTCTATTGATCTGACGGGAGTCAGAACCGTAAGAGAGAGCAGAGAATTTGGCTTATAAATTGAAGGGCAGGGCAGAGAGAAGAAAACGTTCTTTTCTCATCAGAATGCATGACTTTTCACTGCCCTACAGTCTATCCATTATCTGAAGGAGATGTCTTTATTGTACTTAGTAACAATGAGGGTGGGTTTTAACGGAGAAGCACAAATTCAGTAAAATTAAAAGGTCTATTTCTTTGCTTGTCTTCACTGTTCAAAATAGATAAAACTTTTACATTTTATAAAATTTCTGGGTTTTCACTTCCCAAGCTTGAGTTAACTAATTCTCAAAACACCTCCTAGTGAGCTAAATATGATCTCCGTTCCCTGACAGAGAAACCGCCGCAGGAAAAAAGGTGTCAAACCTTCTGAGGTAAGTAGTACCTGAAATAAGAAATTTTAATGCTGAGTTAACACAGGAATTAGTACTAGGAAGATGTGAAGGATGTGAAGCACTGCATACAAGCTTGCTTGCACTCGATGTTAATAAGCCTAAAGAGGTTTATGTCTCTCTGCTATGTTTTTAGGTGTAGAACCCAGAGGAAAGTTCACTGTAGCGCAGAGGAGATTTTAAACAAAAGGTGAACGCAGCAGGTTTCACCCTGGTTCCATAAGAACCGGGGAAAAAGAGAAAAGACCTAACATCTGTTAATCACACTAGGTCCCAGTTCAGCAGAGCATTAAATACACGCTTGCATGCCCTTATCTTCATCAGAAAGACCGTGTCATCTTGCATACTTATCTCCTTCCTGATCTCTGACACCAGCTCTTCAGACACCACAACTCCATGGCTGTACACAAACAGTAACAGACTTCAGAAGATCTGGACCTCTGTCCCAAGTTTGTTTTTCTTTCTTTTTTTGACTACTTTTGGAGCAAAACATTTAATTTTTAATCTAAGGACACCACAGGCAGTAGTCTAAAACTGGAAGCTTTGCAGAAGTACGGACTTGAGTACAAAGCTAGAAGTACAGAATAACTGGAAAGCCATGAGAAGCAGCCAGGTATCTCTTAGCAAAATCTTGTTCAGTTATTGGTGTTTTTTTTTTTTTAAAAAAGGGATCTTTTTCACATTTAAAAAGTGATTACACTTTAAAGTAATTCTTCAAGATACTAATCAGTGTTTTGAGATAAAAACTTCAGGCTATCAGCTATTTTGTTTATATTTATAGGACTGTGTGCCTATATATTATTTCGGCAGGCTACAGAGACCTCTAGAAAGGGGAAATGAGAGTTCTGATTGACGCTTCATTCCACTTCCTGCACAAAGAAAAATCTACTGGTTTTGCCAGTGCATGGGAGAATTCTTGGAAATGCTTATGGGGTAGGCACTGCAAGAGCACTGAATGCTGACCTAATCCAATGTTGGCTCAATGGGAATTTTATTACTGGTATAAATAAAAACACCGTAAGTGTTTTTGGAAGTCCTTGCCCTACGCAGCTTCAGGCATTCCCTTTCCAGTGACCTGCTCACAGATACAACTCTCATACTCAAGATCAAGTGGCTTTCGCACACAGACAGGTCTGGTTTGTTACAAGCCAAACAATCCACCATGAACACATGATACACTTTGGACTTATTTCAAATTATATCAGTGCTCATTTCAGTTTTTTAGTACTTTCAAAGTCCAGTCCTTTAAAACTGGTCAACATATGCTCTTCAGGATCAAAGTCCATGCTTGAAGGGCCCTCGCAGAACTAAGAAACACCAACCAGCATATGGGAGACATCAAGCGGCCAGAGCTGCGGCTAAAATACCTTTTCTTGATTGCCAGTGCGGCACGCTCTGTATCATCTGCTGAAACTCCACAGCTCGGGAGGCAGCGATCAACGTGCGTGTCTGCAGGAGCCCTGCCAGGCTACACCAAAACGGCGTTCTCCTGAAAACCAGGCATCTTCTGCCAGCTCTGCTCCGCATACCGAGAGCTGTGGGCACCCTCATGCTCTTGAAAAAAGGAGTGTTTATTTTCAGCACGCGTACGGATTACAAAAGAAGTGTTCAGGCATGTCCTATAAAAATTAATACACGCAGAGAAGAAAACGAACTGGTGATTATGGCACTCCCGCAGCACAGCGAGATCCCGGTCGAGGACACCTGAGCAGAGACTCAAATCTGTGTCTCAGTGGTCCAGATCATACTGTTCTAGTCAAAAGCTCTTTTTCCTTTGTGCATCTGTTTTCAGTGAAAATGTTTCCTTTACTACCGCGGAATATGTAGATTCCCTATCTCCGCGGTAAGAATTTAGTTTAAAATATATTATACACCTGTAATTTCTCCCTTCCAAGAAACGGATAAAGATGCAGCTCATCTTTGCTATGGGCCCCATCTGAGCAACACAATTCATTGAATGTACAATTAGAAATCAACAGGAACTATTCAAAAGGTAATTTAGTGTCTTATTGAACACCAGCTCATTCATAAACCCAGAGAACGATTACTTGCGGTGTTGCTTTCTTATACCATCCTTTTGGATTCGCTCACAATAGTCAAATCTGGTCTAAACGAAAAAAGGGAAGGTGAAGAGACCAAGTAACGCGGTAAATTCCAGGTGGTCTGACTGCCAGAGGTTCACTTGCCTGAGAGGGGCCCAAACAGGATAAGTATGCAGCTCAACGCAAAGCTGACCAACTCAACAGCAGCAGGGAGGACACGCAGAGTACTTTAAGATGCAGTTTTAATAGGTCCTTCCGAGACCTGCCAGGGATTGAATGTGTTTCAGGGCAAGAAGCAGACCGGTCTCCGCAGGGATTGGCTGCCGTCGCTTCCAGTAAGCCCAGCACTTCCAACCGTGAAGCAGGAGCGTGCTAGCCTTGCCACGGGTAGTTATCTAGGACCTGGTCTGCAACGGCACTTGCTGAATCGTACCCACCGCAGACCCAAACGGAGCCGCTCCGGTGGCTGCCAAGTCCCACCAGCCATCAACATCCTCATCCTCAGGTGCCACTGTCCTGAGCGTACCCGCTGCCCCCCACGCAGGAGAGGACCACGTGCCGTCCCCGAGCCCAAGCGGCACGCCACGGCTGGCTGAACTCCCCACGCCGGGCTGGCATCATCCGCAGGGACTACCGGGAGCGCTCCCACCCCGTGCAATGCCCCAGCACCCGCTAGGACAGCACCGGTGGGCACCTGACAAAGCCACACACACGAACTACACACCCGTAGGGAAACTGCTGCACGGCCTTAGCCTCACAGACACAGCTGGGATGTCCTCACCATCTGAACACAGCCCATGTGCCTGAATTACCATCTGGAGGTCCTGACGGCAAAGAGAGCCTACGCAACCATTTTCAATTAACAACGCTTCTTTTTTTGATTTTTTACAGCTGAAAAGACAGGGTGAGATTCATTTTTAAGCATATGCACTAAGTTGAAGAGGCTGAATACACTAGAGCTCAACCTGCTGTAATAAAAACTGAAGAAAATGAATAATCAGGGAGGAATAAGTAGCTGTTTAAGTTCTCCTTGCTGCCAGAGAAGTATCAGCAAGGGAGGATAGGCTAAGCCTCCCGTTGGGTATCATCTGTGTTACACTTAGGAAAACGAGTTTGACAATACTTAACAAAAAGGCCAGTAAGTCTTTTACAAATCGTTCTGTTCAAAACTACCAAAAAGTCAAGTACCGATAGATTCCAAGTGACGAAATCTGGGAATTTAAGGAAACAGAAGTTATTTTACAACAATCGCTTTGAAAAACACGGCCTTCTTCCACCCTCTTTCCCCTCTCCAGGCACAGAATTACCAACACCTAACTGGTGTCGTATTTTCGATCCGGAGGTAACTCTTGTTGGATTTATCCACACTTTAGAAGAAAAGATGGTTCAAAATGACATAGCTACCTTATGGCTGATTTTTTAAATTACACTTCTAACCCCAAGGGGGATGATCATCGGGAAGGACCGAGCAGAGAGATCCTTCAGGATGACTTCTTGGGGCACAAATACAAGTCCAGATGATCCCAGAGAGAGCTGATGGAACCACATGACATCAGGAGCAGGTCCCATTAGGGAGGTCACAGCACACCAGGACAGCCACAGCCCTCAAAGCATCCTCCAAAAAGCCATGGAGCCAGGGAATAGGCATTTCTGGACAAGGTCTGATGAATTTTGTTGACTAGGAAGTATCAGCTAATTGAAATCGCACCGTAACATTTCATGAAGGAGATGGTGACTCAGGATAGTAGCTGTTTAGTCCACTTTATATATGGTTTGGGGGAGTGAGAGGGACAACAGGAAAAACAGATTTTTCATTACCGTTCTTTGTTCCACTGTATTTCTTTTTAATCAGTTTTCCCTCCTCATAGCATTTTGCTTTGCTGCCATCCTGCAGAAAACCACCGGTAGGTCGAAGGCAGTCCATTTTTCACAGTCACTACCAGATGAAAACGTCCCACAGTTGCTTAGAACAGGGGATCTTTATCAAGAATTGCTGCACTCCAATTTGTGACACCACTGATTTGATCTTCCTTTTTTTCCAGCATCATCCAACTCTTCAAGAACCGCCTGTCCTTCATGTAACCCAGACTTCTTCCAACACTCACAAATCTATTGAGCTGAAGAAAAGAACCAAAGCAGGCAGCAAATGCTGCGACAGCATTCGCCTCCTTCATCATCCTCACTTCTACATCAAAAGCTTCCTCACTCCTTATTAATTACAGGCCAGGGTGAGCCAGACGTAAAACCAGGTTCCATGAAGATGGATAGAAGAAGGGTTTTACATAACTATCACAGTTCAGACATTCAGCTTAAGAAAAAAAAAAAGCAGATGCTTTGCTTAGTTTCAGCTCCCAGAGGTGCAAACTCAGCCGTGTATGTTATGACACCATTTCGATGAAGCCAACAGAGAGGTGGAAGTAGTCACGTCAACAAAGCAGCCAATATTTCTACATTCTGGAAAGTTAAGGTGTAGCAGAGGCTCAGACCTTTGACTCGTGTCGCTGGTTCACCCCAAAGCCGGTATCTTCATTTCCGCAAAAACATGAAAACACAACATTCATGAATAAGAGTCCCTAGATTACAGCAAGGTCTGTGCCAAAATTATTAATGTTTTTATTCTCATGAGCACACACACCCCTTCCCTATGACTTTCGTTTACTGGCTGCTTTTTTGCTTGTCTGTTTTAGAAGAGGCTCCCAAGGCTTCACAGTCAACAGGAGTTTTACATAGTTTTGGCACAAGTACAAAAATTGCTCTTGATTTACTCCAAAGCATATATGTCCCAAACCCGATTATATCTACAATGATTACGGTACTGACTATCTTCCATTCCCAGCTCTTGTAAAGGAATTTTATCTATTCTACTTTCAAATGTGGGGCAATGCTTCCTATGCGGAGCAATGATTCCGGTGTGTCTGTTCCCTGCCACCCCTATAATAAATTTAATAACAAGGAACATGAACAAATGATTTGGCCGGTCTGAACTATGATTTTTTTGAAGATGAATCGCAGTAGCTTTCAACCTGGCAAAGACTTGGGCAGCTTTAGCTACACTATCAGAGAAATTCAGGGACTGGCAGTGGAAACACAGAAGCTAGAGTAGGGAATTTCACTAAACGTGAAGATTTCTATCCATTTCAAGGAAAATATAGCAACACAAGCAATGGGATTCGATCAAGGGCACTGCCATCAATAGGCGAATGGTGGCTGGATGTAATCACTCTCACCAAAGTTTGCCACGACTGCGAGATGCAGATTTCTCATGGTTAACCTCCAGTTAGCCTCCTGGATTTGACTGTGCCTGTCTTTAAGCAGAAGTATGGTCCTATCCCATGGTGTGACCCCAATCCCGATGAAGGATACAACCTCAGTCCCTTGCATGCAACACCATATTTTGTATCGACGGTCCTACACATGGATCTGCCCCAGATTTAGTCAAGGTAAGCCTCATGCTGAGGCACAGAACGGATGGAGCATATTAACTCCAAGATTTCTGCCAGGCAGCTGCCACTATCATGTTTCCAGCTTTTTTTTGTGACTGCTCTTGCCGCCAAACACTTGCACGGACTGACAAGTTCAACTAAACCAGATTTTGCTCTCTTAAAAGGGGCATTTCTTTTTCTCCTGTTTCCTAAGCCGCCAGTTTTCCCAAGTTACAGAAAATGATTTATCCTCAAAGCCTTTACTTCCCCATCAAATGTGGTTGTCTTTGTCAGATGCAGTTATATTCACTATACATAAATGTGAATAGAACCAGAATTATCAATTTCTGCAACAACAAGTCACACATCACACACAGCCTGGGTCTCTCCTACCCCCATAATTCTTTGGAAACCACGTCCTTGCAAACACTGGGATTGAGGATGTCAGAAGGGACTCAGACCACCGGCTACAGGTTCATTCTGCTTCAGTCTTACTGATGCGGGGAATACAACATCTCCAGGTAACAGGGCACCGCTTGAACATGAACAAGACCAGGCACAGTTAAACACTGCACTGAACTTTCCTACAAAAATACATGTTTTTCTCTTGTTATTCTAATCTGACCATTTTCCCAAGACATGGAAAAAAGGATTACCAAAGGGCTGGAGAGCCGTCAGAGAGGTTCAAAACTAAATTCCCAAGTACTGGTAAAATCACACAAAAAAATAACCAGCAAAGAGGCAGTTTCCCTGCTAATCTCCTCATTCCTCAAGGAAACTGGCAACCTACTGAAGTGCCATTTTAGCACACTGCATTTCCATCGTTGTTCTCACGGATAATGTCATCTCTAACGCACTACGACGGGCAAAACTTGATGAGTACAATGAAAACCATCCAAGTACCTCTTCTTCTCCAAGAAAAGCAGCTCTGTAAAATTCTGCCATAACAAGCAGCAAAGAAAACACTTTACTTTCGAACCCTTCCTCGCCGAGTACCGACATCATAGATAAAACGAACGTAACAAAAGGGAATGAATTACCGAGTGACGTTCCACCGTGTTGACCGTTCTTTCAACAAAAATACGGACAAAGACAAAATGGGTTGTAGAAGCACATTCGGATTTTATCAGAACAATCTCTAGAACGCTATTTAATCCAAACCTCCACGTCACTGTTTAGCACTGCCCTGTAATTCTATGGAACAGTGCCCACTTTATGCTTGGAATATCCATAGTTAGAAAGATTTTATTATGAAACATAAGTTTAAAAAGCTAAACATGATTTTTTTTTTCCCCAGTGTCCTACATGAACTATTCATATTTAAAGAAGAGCCATGGATTTTGCCTTTTTTTTTTTTTTTTTAATTATATCTCTAGAACTTCCAGCTGGTAGTCTACAAAGAGAGACGTTGTCAACATACGATAGGACACATCCCCCAAAACACTAGCACTTTGGAGCTAGAACAGGTAGCACAGGAAATTCTTGTGGAAACCTGGTGACAGTTTTGTTGTGTCAACACCTGGACTAGAATTTCAGCTACTAACAATGGAAGGATAAGAAAGAGAACACTGGTCAGGATTTTAAAGTTAATGGTGATAACATCTTGCAGCTGAAATCGCACCGTGGACCGAGCTGGTATTCTCTTCTTGTCCTGCAGTGCCGAACCAAAGCAAACAGAAAAGATTCCTCATTTACACGGCGATAGGACCATCTGCTGCCCAAGTCATAACCCAAAATAAAACAGTCCTCCAGGCGCTGCGCTGGCCGAGCAGCGCACGTGCAACGCGCACAGACATAATTCACCCACCGCGAGGAGAGCGGCCGCCCTACGGAAAGGCCAGCCATCTCCTCTTCCTTTTTTTCTTGCTGGCTACGCAGCTTTTCGGTGCTCCCAAAGGCTGTTTTATTTTTCAGACTATCTGTAACCAGAGACAATCTTGAGAGAAAAGTACAAGTCTTTAAGGCTAACGTTACAATCCAAGCAGAAGAGCTAGTCACAGAGAGAGAAAGGGTTTTTGAAGCTTCAACTCATTTAAATGACACTTACATTCATTTCTGCAGTTTTTCTGCTATAAGCAAATGAAGAACCTCATTCTGCATTCCACTGAACACCTCCAATCCCCTTGACAGTCAATGAACATCTGGAGTCCAACTGAATACAGAATTAATCCCCAAGGCTGGACGGCAAAACAGGTCAGGAACCATCTCTGCTATGGAAAGTCACTCTGGAAATCTTGCAGCAGGTCAGCTGAAACCAGGCTGCTCTGCACTACTGGTTCTGTACCACAAGGTTTATTTCCAGACCCATTTGCCTTAACCAGCTCTTGCCCACAGTATAGCATTAGCATAGCTATAAATGCAACGACCAGAACTACCCCGATAAAACCTGTAACAGGTGGGTCCATCCACACTCAGTAGGCAGGGCATTCCTAGGACATTCTTCTAACCAGATTCTTAGCACCCTTCACTCTCCCAAGAGTCGTTGGAGGACTTGATGGTACTCAGCTCCTGGGGCTTTTAAGCCTTTCCTTTTCCTTCCATTGGGGAAAAGAAAAAGGGGGGGAGCGGGGGAAGGAAGAAGGAAAGAAAGAAAGAAAGAAAGTCAACAGAACACACATGCTCTCCTACACACACCCCCACACACACAGAGGGAAAAAAAACCCAGGAAAAAGGAAAGTTGTACGAGGTGCCAATCTGGAATGAAATGGATTTTTGAACAGACAGTCATATTTGGCACTGTCAGCAAAAGCTTGTGGGTGGCCCTGTGTCTCCCCGAGCCTTAATGCCCTTTTTCACATCGGTCATTTAAAAACGTCCCCCGCGAAGTTCAGCTGTGCTGCTTCTGACCTTAGGTTCGCAGTGCTGCTGAATGGACTCGACGGAGGGGTTTGCTTCCCCCTACCCCAGTTCCATAAAGCACTATACATTAAGGACGTATTCCATTTGGCCTTCAAGTAGCATTTTTATGGTCCATGCAGATCCATGATTATTTTCCCTTTAAAAAGAATCAACAGAAAACAGAACTCTCTGTTGGAGAGCACAGAAATTAAAAACTACTGGATCTCCCAAACCAACTCCTACGATCCTCAGGCAGAAGACTGGAATAAAGGGTCCTCACATGGTTCCAGCTGCATTCTCAGTACACCGCTTTTATGAAGAAACCAGAGCTGTAGAAATTCCTCCGGCATGGCATGGAATCCAGAATCAGGCAAGACATTGTCATAGTAATGATGGCTAATAAACTTCCCGTGCAGGTCCACCGAGAACGGCCAGAAACCGTAAATTGTTACTTCTTCACACAGACCCAGGGCGGCACTGACTAGGAAAAGTCCCGTGGAAAGCCGTTTGGCGTGGATACCTTTGCTCTTCCAGAACTTGCCAATGTCACGCAGGAAATTGGGGTTGGCGAAAAGGACCGCCTGCTTAGCCCCGAAGTCCTCCAGGGTGTAATAGACACGGAGGGAGGGTCCCGTCCCCATCTTCATCGAGAAGGCTGGCATGTAGATGTAGCTGTGGTTATAAACCTTCACGCTGTCCACAAAGGCTTTTCGAGACCACAGCAGATTCTGGAACCTATAACACAACAGAGAAAAACAAGTTAGTCACACACAGGTTTTCCCAGTCATTACGAAACCCAGCCAAAAGCTGCTGCTCATACACATATTTACAATTACCTGCACACCTTTCTTAAGCCCAGAGAAAGTCCAAACTTCTGACAGCCTGACACTGCCTACCTGGAGCACCTCCCCTATGACGAAAGGCTGTGAGAATTGGGGGTGTTCAGCCTGGAGAAAAGGAGGATCCGGAGAGACCTTATAGCACCTTCCAGTGCCTGAAGGGGCTACAAGGAAGCTGGGGGGGACTTTTTACAAGGGCCTGGAGTGACAGGACAAGGGGTAACGGGTTTAAATTGAAAGTGGGGAGGGTTAGATTGGATATCAGGAAGAAGTTCTTCCCGGAGAGGGTGGGGAGGCACTGGCACAGGTTGCCCAGAGAAGCTGTGGATGCCCCATCCCTGGAAGGGTCCAAGGTCAGGCTGGATGAGGCTTGGAGCAACCTGGTCTAGTGGAAGGGGTCCCTGCCCATGGCAGGAGGGTTGGAACTAGATGATCTTTAAGGTCCCTTCCAACCCAAACCGTCTATGACTCTATGATTCCCAAAACACAAACCTGAATGCACAGTGGAAAACTATCTGGTATCCTACTAACTCCAGAAACCAAAATGTTCCTGATTTCGTCTTTTCAAACACCCGGAATGAACACTGACAGTTTTCCTGAAAATCAATCATTTTTAGTATCCTTTTTTTTTTTTTTCCAAAACCCAACTTATTTTTTCAGGCACAGAAATCTTTAAAAATTGCTTTTGAAGTCCATGTTGCTCTTGTTTCTTAAAGGCAGACTAATAAAGAATCCAAGTAACATGCTGAACAAGCAATACCAAGAAATATTTAAATAGAAACTTTGGACTTTTAAAACTTGTAAGACTTGGGAAAGAATTGGTTTTGCTATGCCTGTAGAGCGATTTAGATTGTGCTACCATAGTAGTTAATTCTCCTTCTGGAGATTTATGTTCTCAAAGTATGTTCTCAAAGAACATACTTTATTCCAAACAATAAAACAGAAAACAATTAATTGTTTAGCATAAGTGGCACCACAAATATTTAGCAACAGGCATCAAACAATATTCATAGTCGGTGTTAAAGATGGCATGATTTATACAGTGAGTAGGTTTACAAGCAGCTGGTATTTGTAGCATGCAAGTTAAAGGAGAGACTAATTAGCAACTATGAGGTAGGCAATTAAGATTATTTCTTAATATGATGGACTTCTCATCTCTTGTGATAAAAACTACATCAGGTTACAGTTTGTTAAATTGCTAACAGCTGTTTTGCTGATGTCTATTTTATCGCTGATGTGAGGCTTCTCTACTCCTCCAAAACCAGCATTCTGTCAAGATTACAGCCTTTCCTTGCCACATGCTTCTAGATATGCCAAGAGGAACAAGACGTCTGGCAGGAAATCCTAGGCCATTGCCACACACCAAAACCTGCCCGGATGTTTGACCTGTCCTGACGTCTGACAGGAAACAAACCACATTTCATTAAAATATTAAAATAACCTGAATAAGTACCATTGGATGTAACTGACATGGAGGTCAGCCAGAGTCATGGTAAAATACCTAAACCCTGAACCTGCTGAGCCCCATCCCTGGATGTCTTC
>NW_010232868.1:6339-35477 GCF_000690775.1 Eurypyga helias | reverse complement strand
TATTTTTATTTGATATTATTAATATCAAATAATCACAACTTTATGAACACCCTGATTACCTTTAGAAAGATTTATAGCATATTATTGAATAATAAGCAATTAATACGTCCATTCTATATGCCAACTAACTCATTCCCACCATAGGAAAGAAAAACGCCTTAAAGGTGGTGTAAGTTAAGGTTGCATGGAGGATGCAGGTTTGTACAAGGAACTAGTACATTAAGCAAAATTGCATGACAAAAACCTTCTTATATGCTATAAGTTCTTATGATGAACCTTAAACTTGGTGGTTTCTAGTAATCCGTGTACCACTGTTTGTCTGTAAAGACGTGGTAAAGAATTTTGTCATAATGATAGAGTTTCTACTAAAAGTTTGTTTTCCTATGAGGAGAGCTAAGGGTTGTCATGTTCCATAGTAAAAAGAAAAATACTGCAATTGACTGCTTCAGGTTGTTTTGTTTTCGGACTTTGCAGTGTTTTTGGCTTCTAGAAAGACGTAGAATTTCCAGACTATATAATTTTGGATACTAGCTGTGTTTTGTCCCACATGCTTGTAATCTGAACACATTTGAGATAATTTCACTGGAAACAAGGATTCACTCTTGGTTTTCAGGCTATAGTGTGCTATCCATTCTTGAAAGAATTCCCCAGTGAAACTGGTGAGGTTAAGATGATTTGGGGCCTTTTTGTCAGAGAAAAAATTACATTTTTCCATCATGTTTTAACATTCTAGTAGTTATCTTCGGGGGCTTGATTCAACATCGCTGAAGTCTATCAGGCTCTTTCCACTGCTCACAGAGCCAATAGCATCAAATTTTTATTTGGCTTTGGTCACTACTGCCTGATACTCAATATACTTTCCTTATCGGTATACTCAAAGCCAGTTTTATATAGATCATCACTGTTGACACTTTGATTGTTTACATTTTTATTAATTAACCTGCACCGCTATTGTTCCCTATAATTAACACAGCATTCTTGGGAGGTGTTCCAGACAAACCTACATGAAGGCAGTTTGCATTCAAATAGATATCTTGGCATTTTGCAAGAAGAGGTTTCTTTCTTTCTTGACTTTGCTATGAGGTCAATAATTTTCCGTGAGTTTATGTGGGGAAAAAGTTTGTTGAAACTATATCCAGGGCCTCTCTTTAACAATAATTTTCCTTTGCTATATCTTGCCAAGATTATTTAAGCCTCCCAGTGCATATTTATAGGAAGTTTGGACAAGGATGGAAAGAGGATTCATTTTTTTGAGCTCTCATTCAAGAGTCTGAATATTTCCTCGCTTTATTAAAAAGGAGAGTTTTCACCCTGCTGTAGCTTTTGGATACCTGCATAAAATGTGTTTTCACAGGTTACTCCAAGGCTTTAGTACAAACATTTATATCCAACATGCAGTCACTCTGCTGCTTGTGGTGATGGATACACTCCAGAGCCTTTTGCCACCTGTTGATTCCTTACCTGAGCCCTGCCCAGCTCTGGAAGGGCTTTGTGCTCCTTGTACCAGGGAGCAGATTTCAAACCACTGCTGTTAAGCAAATGCGAAGCTCTTCCAAGACAGGCTTGGCTAATGTTGCCGTAAGACAACTCCAGTACAATGTTTACTGGAGGCTGTGACATGGCTGTGACCTTACCTTTGCCTTCAAGTTTGTCCAGTTTCAAGTGCTGTTGGATTTCACTGGTATTTTCTTTTTTCTCTGTTGCTTGTTAACTGCTGGTCTTCCTGTATTACCTAAAGTATGGATCAAAGCAAAGAAAAAATATATATAAAAGTTAAAACTAGCCTGTTGTCTGGGCAGGGAGATCTGAACACTCACTAAGAGAGGCCTATAAACCCATTTGTAAGATTTTAACATATGCTTAAAGCATTTTTGGTCATCATTACAGAAATAATGATGCAGGATATGCCCGGTGATCCTGGGAGTCCCATCTGGGATGCCAAAAGGGTCTTACTCTCCCCAGTGCTGGGATGCATCTTCTGTACATTGACAGGCTTCATGGTGTTTTCCAGATAGATCCAGACAAATAATAAATGAAAGGATCTTGACTTGGCTGAAGCAAGAGTGCAAGGTTGGTCGAACGGTGGGAGAGGGGTGGGCACTGGGGAGAACAGCCCCCTCTGACTCCTGGGAACTGAAAGGCAGTATTACTGAGCAGAATACCTCTGCAGACGGATGAGTACTGCTCAGAAATCATCCAGGAAAAGCTGGGAAGAGAGGCCTTCATTGACATGACACCTCACGTAGACTGTGTTCCTTTCGGGGTTTCCCAGCAGAGGTCTGTCTCATCAGACAGTTGACTAATGAAGTACAGCCGTCATTCTTCATTTCCTGTGAAGAAACTCGCAAGAGGTAAAGCTTCAAGAACAACCCTCTCCCTTTTCCAAACTGCATTCCCATCAGAAAACTTGGAGAAGTTATAATAGGGAAAAAATGTATTTTTTTTCTTTAGTTCTGTGTTCTCAAGCTGTTCTGAAGGGTCTATAAACCGGGGCATGCAGCTGTGCAATGGATAATCTGCATACTTACTCGTTCCCTGACTACAGGCCAGAGGCTTCTCTGTGACAACATATGAGTTCTGACTGGGCACCAGGTTTGAAAAATATATGTACACATTGTCATTGCACATCTGGAATTTAGAACTGCTAATGGATATGCTGTGATAGAAAAGAAAAGTGTCTGGCCAATAAAATTGGTTTATATATTTATTTTAAAAAGCATTACCACATTTCTGGCTAGTAGCCTTTCATCCTCTAGACTTTACACCAGTGCATCTGGAATGCTAAGCAGCTCTTTCAGGGATGCAGCCATGTCCCAGAAGGCACCTTTTTTATTTGAAATAACTTTAAAAACTAATTAAAAAGGAGGAAGGTGGTGTTTTTCCCTATGGAGGCGTACATTGCTAGCATTTTATATCAGCTCCTACGGTCTCAGAAACCATAGGTGAAAATTCTCTCTCAGACTCCCAGTTAAACTCCTTTATTTTCTGGGATGCCACCATAAATATGCGTAGCTGCCTACGAATGAATGTTTTTTGACCTAATTACCTGTGCAACTCTAAAGAGCAATTATTTGCGAGTGGCTTGTTGCAGAACTAGCAGTGGGAATCTGAATCCTTGGAGTTTCTACATGTCACTTTGACCCCCATCCTCATCGTAGCCACGGAACCTGCAGGCAGAGCAGGTGGAAGAGTCCCTCTGCCATGGCTCACCCTCCGCAGGGCCAGGGATGTCCTGTGTGCCGACTTGGGCTCTCAAGTGCTGGGAACTTGCAAGAAAAGAAAGAATCAGACACCAGCAAATAGAGAAGTCGGGAAGACTGCTGTCTGTCCAGACGCACTTATAGGTGGCCACCAGAAAACCACGTACTATGGTGAGGCATGAAATGTATTCCAGCCAAGTTAAAGGCACGTCTCGTTTACTGGCCACCTTTACAGTTACGGAGCCCTGGCAGACGCGGCGAGTGTTTCACATCTTGATGCAGAGGCAATCCAAAATGCACCCTTGCACACAAGGAGTCTTGAATTTTATTTATATTTGCTTCTATAAATCTCATACTCTTACGCAACGTGCTCTGTGCACAGGGTATTTTAAAAATGTGGACCAACTCCGAGCCAATGGCAGCAAGCAGGAACCCTCTGTTTAGCAGGGATTTGTAGGGCTGGATTACCGAAATCCTTGAGAACCAGAGACACATTTTCATTTTCTTCACTCAAGATTAGGAATTAGGCTCAAACTGTGAAACAAGGGGTAGAAGATCGTTTTTTTATGACCAGACCACCCAGATGGTTTAATGGCAGCCGCTTTGTTGTCCACCTGGTGGCTTTGCAGATACTTGGAGGATATGGGAAAACCAAACAATGACCCCCCCTTTCCCACCCCTTTCCCACCAAAGCTCCCATGATTGGTTTCATCAACAAAACCAGAACCAGTCCAGTCAGTGCTGTATAAAGCTTTATTGCAAGATGTGTTTATATAATGCTGTAGAGGTGAGCTTTTTAACTACTTATATCAAGAAATTTTGGACACAGGTCTGCGGTCAGTTTTCCATATTGACCCTGCATGGCACAGGAAAAAAAAAAAAAAAAACGAAACAAGTGTGATTTCGTTTTTCCAGACAGTAAAGTGAGGAGAGTGGGGGGAGAAAAGGCAGACGAGGGGTGTGTTAAAAAGAAAGTCCCCCTGGTTTCCACTAAATGTGACAGAGCTTCTGAGGGATCAATACAAACGGTGGGCGAGGTCCATGTGTAACATAATCTAAAGGAGTAATTCAAGTTCTTTATGAAATCAAACTGAGAAACAAAAAATGCAGTTTCATGGACAATTAAATTTAACATAAACCAAATTTACCTACAATGAGAAAACAACAAGCAAACCCAAAAACTCAACCAAAAGGACCTGTAGATAATATCTCTGACCACGCATGGCTTGGTTTTTAAATTACAATTCACAGAATAACACTGCTGGAAAGCCTATTTTACACTATGCTACACAAAACATGAAAAAACATGAGTAGTGACATTTACACAATTTTACAGTATTTCTCCTTTGTCTAAGAAACATGTCCTTTTCTACTTTACATTTTTTTTACAATTCCCAGCTCACAAAAAAAGGACACTATACGCGCAAAGACAGTCTTTAAAAAGGAGAAATGCACCCAATGCTACAAATAAACCGTTTCTTTCACAGAAGCCTCTGTATTAGATAGTGATTAAACACAATATATCTCTATCTGCCACTCAATGTGAAATGGACTAATTAGAATTTTTTTTTTTTGAGTGAACATAAAACTACACAATACTTCTGAAACTCCTTGAAACACTTGCTATGTAACTGTTAAACTGCTTGCCAAAAACCTCTGGGGATCGCACCTGAAATGCCAACTGCCCAGTTGCTGCCCCAGCTGAAAAGAAGGAAGGTAGGCCTTATGTGCTGGTTGAGCGTTTGAGAATCATTTTCAACAGCTGCCCATAGCCAAACATCTTCTCTTTTCAAAAATGCTTCCGTTTATTTTCTTTCAGAGCCTGTAAGGACCTGGCAGCTTTCCCTGCAGAGAAACCTCAACGTTCGTAGTCCTTACTGCGTAGGGAGTGCTCCTTGCACCCCGGTGCTGGAACCGCAGAGCCGTCACCCCAGCACGGCAAATACAACAGGCACAGCCCGCCTCAAAGGTCAGCGGAGGAGTGGCACATGCCCTGTGAGCGCACAGGAGGGAAGACGGGAGAGGAAGCTCACGCTTCCATCTGACACGGTGTCCCTGCATATCCTTTAGATGAAGGCAGGTGGCACGGACACCTGCCCATGAGCTGTAGCGAGGGGCTGAAGGATGTGGAACTGGTAGGCTGCCACCTTGTCCCTGTTTCATCCCAGTGGAACCAAAGCACTGTAAAACCAATGACCACGCAGCGTACACACACCCGCACCCAGACGGCGACCATCGGTCAAGCGGTTCCCGCGGCGTTTTGGACCGAGGCTTGTTTTTGTCACAGTACCGGGGATGCCGGTGTGGAGCGGCCGCCGGACTAAAGGAGCCATTTGCTGTACCTGCAGTGGCACTGTGCCCCTCAGGCACGCAGGGGACATTGCAGCCCTCACTTGTGACTCGGCCATGGCTTTAGGCGTTCTTCGGGGCTGCGTTCAAGAGCGTGGCAGCACACTGGGGATTTACGGCACTGTCCCGCCACATTACCCAGTACCTTGAGGGGGAATGGAGCACCATGCTGGAGGCCCTTGCTGTTCAGCCACATCAGGTCTCTGACTCCAAATTTCTGTTAAATCGGGGTATAAACTCTTATCTGGATATTCACACATGACTTTCTATAAAGCTGAAGCCAAAGTCTTGTCTACCTACAAACCTGATGCCTTATTTTGCTGACAGAGCCAATCTTAGAGAGATTTACAATAAAAGGGGGTCAAAAGAGAAAAAGAAATGTATTTTGAAAACTGCTTTTGATGCTGTCTCCAGTATTTATCGGCACAAGAAAGACCCTCATTAAAACACCAATTTTTATGTTGATTTTGGATTACGGACAGGGATCTATCAAACAGACGGGTCACATGTAGCAGCCAAGGGGCTACAAAACATCTGGAATCTATGAGCCTGATGCCTGGCCTTACTGAAAGGTGAAGAGTGATGTATTTAATTTTTGTGAGGGATCTTTCACTCTCGATTGTGGCACACAGCATTCCCCAGGGGTGTTTCTTCACCACAGCCACATACCTGCTACTGAAAGTTATCCCTCAGTTGGGAGCGAGGGAATACAAAGCATTCATATGCAGCCTGCTTTTAAACACCAAGGGGGGATGAAAGGAAATTAGGATAGTTTCCCTTTGGCAGCCATTTCCTATGCTGAAGTTTACGCCAGCATCAAAACCAGGAAGGTGTTATGGTGGCAGCGGGACGGACAAGTTACTGGCAGTAGATGGGTGCTGCAATGGACACCAGCAAGATTCCGAGAGCTTGGTGGAGACACAAAACTCTGGGCACTACATTTGGAACTGACTGGTACTATGAGAAAGATGAGAGAGGTAGTTATTATGGCTACAGGTGCTTAAAAACAGCTTTCATGGATCTCTAAGTGAGAAACGGGAACGTGCGTTACTACTTCGTGTTTCCAAGGCCTCTGTATTTGTCACCAAACCAATCCATCTCCCACGCACATTGTAAAACAACTGTTACATCCCTATGGTGGGCTCTCTTGATGATGGAGGGGGAAGGCAGCAACTCAAAACCTGAAGGTTACAACCTGGTCACGCTGACAGACAGAGGCATGCAAATACAACCAATTCCTCCATGGAACCCAATAGTTAGCTGAAGGGGAACAAATGTTATTCCCTGGGTGAGGACATGCTAGCAGACTCTGGAGGAAATACTGCCACCTCACAGATTAGCACACTGGGCTGCTAGCCATTTTTATAAGGAACCAAATGGAAATATTTTCTGTAGTTACTGCCTTGCTACAGTGTTTGATGATCTTGTTGCAACGAACTCTGAGGACAGTGGAATTAATCTGACAGTACACTACTGCGTAAACAAGACCAAGTTATGCTTCAGAAAAATTGGAATCGATTTTACAGATAGAGAGCAGGAACAGAAAAAGAAACATCATGGAAAAAGAGGCAAGAAAGAATATGCTTCATGTGCAAGACACCTGCATCCAGAGAATCTGAAAAAAAAACCCCGGCTTTTTTTGGTTTTTTTGAACTTGTTCTAACTCCATTCCCTTACTTAATTTTCTCCCCGATAAGAAGCATGTGAAGTTTTGCACAATTTTTGCACAATTCTTGGACAATACATATGCCTGACTATTCATTAGCTCTGTTCTGTTTCAGACGCAGATGCTCTACAATGTCTAAATGAACCAGAAATTTGTTTCCTGTTAGCAAGCGGTCACCACCAGCATCCTACTTTGCACATTCAGCATATTTTAATTACAATATTCAGTTTTAAAAACTGGTTTGATTTTCTCTCTCCAATCAAATGTAGGGCTTCTGTAAGCATAAATGCATTTTGTTGCATTTTTGCTTCTTTTATCACTGAGCAAGTATCACAGTTCAACACAACCATTACATTCCGGGTGTCTTCCTCTTGTTTCAGACTTCAAAGACCTCCACAAACCCCCATTACCTTCACTTCTTTGTTCTAAGCATCCTTAAGAGAGATTTAAGAAGTCCATAATGGTGAGCAGCACATAAAGATCCACTTTAAAATCCAGATGCTTGTAGTTCTTGCTTATTTTACACTGAAATTAATTATATGCCACTTCTTTCTGTTTCCTAACCAGCTTCTTCCTTTCCATAGCTTTCAAACACACAACACATTTTATTAATTACACAACTACTGCCTTCTGCCTACTTGTGAACTTGACTTTTTAACAAGCTGAGGGGAAAAAGACACCAAACTCAATGCTGTCCTTAAGAACCTTTGCTCATTAGTGACTTTTTACACACAGACTTTGACACGTGAAGATCCAAGGCAACAGCAGATAAAGAATGTAATATTATGATCAAGAGGGTGGACAGCATAGATAGGATATTCAACCGCAGATCTCATCGCAGTGTTGTCAGCTACCTGGTTCTCTCATCGCCTGGATGCTGTGCTCAACGCAATGCAATGGACTACTGAGGTTTCAAAGGTTTATTGTGTTTGGTTCAACCATCCTGAACAATATTCAGCGATTACCCTGTCCTTAATGAAAGCAGAGTGGAATAACTGGAAATACCTGACCTAGCTTGGGTGCCAGAAGCAACATAGCTGTGGCATGAGGAGCTCAGCATAGGCTATTAACTAACCCGACTTTTCAAGTGTGTTTTGCAGCCAAAATTGAACCCTGTTACCATGACTAAACTGCTGCAGTTCCCCGGTCAACTAGCTTGAAGGAAGCCTCAGCTGTCACTGCTGTGCAGACACACCCTTATCTTAGAGGCTAAGGCAATGGAAAGAGATAATCTTGTGCATCCTTGAGGATCAATTGGTCATATACAGACTTTGGCTTTAAAAGTTCCCTTTTACATTATTGTTATTTGCAGTTCTCTTCAAAATGCTTCAGCGCTGGCTAGCGTGACTGTGTTCAAGTCATCTTCACTGCTACATATGTCCTCCACTTAAAGGCAGATGAGTTGACTAAAGGTTCTTCAAACACATGCTGAGGGCAGTTACAAAAGTCAGTTATAAAAGAGCAAGATAGAGGCAAACATATTCGAGTGTTCACTATGGTACCCTCTCCACTTGCAACAAGGATAAACAGAAAAAAAAGAGTGAAGAATAGAAAAAACACATCAGGCTTTTAGCAGGGCCATTTCATATTCAGATCCATTAATTTGAAATAAAATCACCACCACATTATCTTGCAGCAGAGAAAAGCAGCATGAAGGGCACAGGCAAGTGAACAAAACTTCTTGATCTTAGCATCCGAATGCATTCATTGAGTACGTAAAATTGTTGGCATACAACTCTTTGAAACTGTACAGATGCACAGTACAGCCATAGCTCGACAAGAGGGAGGTACTCTGTGTCCTCTCCTCTCTGGGCATGCTGCTATGTACAGTATGAGTGTGTACTAATACACAAGAATTCAGGATCCTAAACTTTCCACTTGTATTGCAGGCCGTCTCCTGCCCCACAGGGTGAATCCCATTGAATAACAGCGAGTTCCCGCAAAAAGACATTCTCTTTCTCCTGTCCAGGTGGAATGGTAAGGCCCCAGGGCGAAAATCATGGTCCAGCTGTGGAGCACGAGTTCACACCATGACTGCATGTGTAGAGATACATGCACACATGGCCACACATTCATTCTGTACATACACAAAGGTACACATACATTTTTACATTCTTTGGTGGCAAAATAATAAAGAAACCCAACAAACCACAGGGTTGCTCAGATCTTTGCTTAATGAATCTGCTTCAGGAAAACTGGGGTTGCTGTAACAGGAGTTATTTTGCCTCTTTAAGGACTGTTCCTTGCATTGACAAAATGCCACACATTTACAATGACTGAAACAGGGCACAAGGAGAGCCAACGTAAACACAGCTCACGTAACGACAGGTAACTCAGAGGGAGCCCCCTCCTACCCACATCAACGCACCACGAGAAGCAGCAGCCGTACGCTTTCACCTACAGGCACTCGAACGCTTCCTCGGTTACTGTCCGGGTGTTGTGCTGAGCTGCGGCACACCCTTCTTCTGCCCTGGCTGTGGGGTTTCACTTTTCTTGTTGCTTGTTAAAACCGAACGAACAGAGGACGGGGTGTTGGGAGCAGCAGAGGAGGCTGGCAGGTCAGTGCCACACCGAAGGGTTGTCAGCCTGTGTGCTTCAGATGAACGGCTCTTCCTGTCGCCACCCCTGGGACGTCAAACCTGCATCTCGGAGGTGCTGATGAGGCCCAGTGCTTTGGCTTCTTCTGGTGTCAGTCCGCTCTTTAGTGTCCTTCTCACTGGATGGTCATGAATTCCAAAAGCAGGCAAAAACCAAACAAAAACCAACAACACAAAGAAAATACAAACAGTTAAAAGCGACAATCACACATGGCTTTCAGCTGAAAAGAAACCTGTTAACATGCAAGCTGAATCAAATAAAAAAATGCTAGGTACTCAGGGCGTCAAGTTCAGAAACACTGGGTAATCCCCTGTGCCAAATCAACGGGAGCATCATGTACCCAGCAACTCCAGTCAGGCAAAACAGCATTTGTCAGTTGACATCTAGTCAACAAAAGCTTTTAAGGAAAAAATACTACAGCATTTAAAGATTTTTTTTTTTCTTTTCTGGTCTGTCATTGTATCAGTTGATTTTTCAGTCCATAGGAAGTATCTTCCTATTATTTTATAGTTTCATAAAGATTTTTTTAAAAAAGCTTTTGGATCTTTATAAGGCTCAATTGAATTCATCCATATTAAATCCTATGCAACCCTTTAAAGGTATAAAAACCACAACCCCCGAAGTTAAAAGGTTAAAAATGTACTATTTTATAGTTGATTCAAATAATTAAGACTACTGTCTTCAGACACGCTCCCCTTTCTTCTGTAATGCTGCCTCATCCTAGCCCCATTTACGTCATCTTTGCCATTAGTAGTCCGCTGCATTTTAGCTGAATTTAAATGATAAATCTAGGCCAAAATCTGGTTTGGGTTTGTTTTTTTTTTTTTAATTTCCTATGAAGTGTTCTGAACAATAGCCCTGACATAAAACTTCTAAAAGTTGATCACTTTTTTTACTCAGAAACAAGTGACCCTGTGACAGCATACACTGAACATTAGTGTCCTCCTCGTTTTACTGGCGACATGATTTTCAGGTGGATGGGCTTTAGTTCAAGACACAGGTGGAGTGGTCACTCCACTCTTTGATGTTCCTCAAGTACAAAATGCACATTCATAAGTTTAAGCTGCATGCAAAGCATAAACAATGACTTTCCTTTGAACAAAATATATTCAGAGCCCAAAATAATGAAGTCTAGAGGAAACTTAGAGAAACCAATTGCAGACAGTGGTTGAGGACTTCTTGCATCACTATGATCTGGCACAATTAACACCTCTGACTTACTGAGATATTCAGCCCATTTAACTGAAACTGGGTGGTCACGTTCAAGGGTCAAGCAGGAGTGAGAGAAGGGAATGGTTTGGTACAGAAAACAAGGAGATAAGAGAAGGGGAAAACACAGCATAGTTGAACATTTGATACCATGCAAGTAGGACAAATGTGATCGATGCTGGACAGTCAAACCGCTTACATCAGTCACTGAGGTTAATCCCGTGACCTGGGAGTGCCATGTGTGTAACTGCTCCTCCATTATCAAAGCCTTACTTGAAAGGTTTTCTTCAAGGCTCACTCCTTTTCTCCTACAGTATTTGCATACTTATTAAACACCACTAGGATTCTGCATGGCAGCCTTTTATGATAGGCACTTTTTCCTACAAAACTGAGCAGCAACATCTTCCAAGTTTAACAATGCTTAGCTTGAAGATGTGCAAGGTTAGATGCAACTGATAAAGCTGACATTAAGAAAGACTACCGGAAGAGCACTGCACCTCAAAAAATGCTCTGTTCTCCATGGTGCAGAATACCCAACATGGACTTTTGAGTCTCCTCATCGCTGGCACCCTTTTATACTTCTCAAATTTGATATCCGAATGTCCATGGCGACAAGCATTAATTTCTAGACATGAGCAATGAAACACCTTAGGGTCTTAAGGTCTCAGTGTATCACCCAACGTTTATTCCTGTATCAAAATGAACCGTATCAGGCATGAAAGAACAAATACAAGAAAGCTGCTGTAGAAACATTTCTGCCTCATGAAAAGAGAAGATTTCACCTGCTTAGCTGCCTGCACTGCATCTCCCCTGAACATGTTTTTCCCGTACCTTCTGTAACGTGCAGCCAAACGCAGACCATAGCTAGGTCCACCACCAAATAGTAGAGTCATGTTAACATAGACTAATATGCATTGATTTTTAGAAGAGTTTATCAGAGACTAGCAGAAAGTCTCTCTCACTAGACTCAAAGTGGAATAGGACATTGCTCCTTAAGACAGTGTTCCTCCTCTGTGGACATGTATTATCCACAGCAGCTATACTGTTGAAACAATGAAACTGTCAATCCTCAGAGAAAAAATATGCGTACAGGAGACTGAACTTCACAGGATGACTGTCTAGACAACATTACATTTTCCCACTGAAGGCAAAAGTGAACTGGAAAACTGAATGCAGGATAAATTTCCGTATTTCAGACACTTTTGCAGAAGTGTCAAACCAAATGTACGCTTGATTGCTCTCACACATATTCCCAACTCACTCAGATCACAATCACCCACTCACATCTGCAAACTGAGCACAATAACCACTGTAAAAAGAAGCTGTTTTTCTTGTCAGATAGGAAGACAAGAAGAGTGAGGGAACAAGCAATTGTTATTCCTGTTTGTAAGTATTTCATAGGAACTGAGGTACTCTGCTAATGCTGGTCATGTACTGGAATAAACAAGGTTCTGGTCTTATTTATGACAATGCAAGTCTAAAACAACCTTCTTTAGGTCAGTGCAATTACTATGGCACAAATAAGTAGGGCTGAGACTCTGTCTAACAACTAAAAAGGAAAAGTGTGTCTCTGCAACTTTCACCAAGTAGAATACAGCTTTTTAAATTTTTCCATCAGCTTGAGTTACAGGATTAGCAGTTTACTAGGAAAAGCCAAGTGGATTTATTATAACATATAGGTCTCTTTGAAGAAAATTACAGGAATTTATATTCAGAAGTCATAATCAGGGGTTAAAGTACCATGGTAGAAACCATCTTCATGGAAAATCAAGGAAGAAAACTAAGGAGTCTTCTCTACAGAAGCAAGATTTCTCTCTGAATCTCCAGATACCTACATATAAAATGTACTAAAGTCTTTGTCTGAGGACCTCGTGTATAACCCTCAGATGACTCAAACAAAGAAATACTGTATGCAGCATGTGACAAGGGCAAGTGCCCTGTTCTGGGTTTGCTGTATGACTCACAACGGACGCCAACACTAGGTTTGTATTTTTTTGTGTCACTGCAAACAGAAGTAGGAATGACAATACTCCATGAGTTGCTGTGACATACGCAGTTGTACTTAAATAAACAATCTCTTTGCATGCCTCAGTTGGTTTTTCTAACTTAGCTCAGCTCTCTTATAATACAGAGAAAGATAAATGGGATTTAAGGCATTTCAGTGATCTAAGCTGTTAAGGGCAGCAGTTAGGAGAAAAGAGCTCCAAACAATGTAGGACATTGGTGGCTATAATGTGATTGTCAAGAAAACTGTTAATAAAAATCCAAGAAGATAAATATCTTTTCAGTGACAGAATGGTTTCCATAAACACTGACAGCTGCTGACTTGTATAAACCAAGCATGTGGGTGAAAATACTGCAAAGTACTGGTGCTACTTGCAAGATTAAAGCAGTCCACCACCAACAGGCAACCAGCAGGGTAATCTCCGGCAGAATCACGGTCCAGGCTCAAATAATTGAATTATCAGTGCAACAAGGCAACAGGTCAGTCTGACACAGACGAACTCAGTTGTAGTTTGAAATATTTTTGAGATGGAAGCGGACTGATAAAGGGTCATTTTTATATGAAAATTATATCTTACATGTGCAAATTGCTTACAGTACACTTCCTCATCTGAAGACACAGCAGATGGATGTGGTATCAGTAGTAACAGAAGAGCAAGTTCCTGCCCCACTATTCTCTGCATTGGCTTATGAGCTATGGAGACTTGTGGGTCATGAATCCAGGAGAAAGTTGAGATACCTACAGGAGCAGGGACTACTCTGGGAAGTAGTCTCTTGTCTTGACATGCTGTTAAACAGATGTCCTTAGATATTTGTTTAGTTCCTTATAAAGCGCTTGGTAGGGTTCTTCTACCTTATGAAAGGTCATGGACACGTTCAGTCATCAAAACTTAATGCAGAGATATTTTCCTTACATGTTTTATAGGCATTGCAAAATTACATTTCTCAAACTAGGTCTTCACCCTCCCCTCTTCACTGAACTCTGTCTTGTCTCTAACTGGACTAGACATAATATCTTGGCTTGTAAAACTCTTGGCCTGCTGCAGTTCACATTAAACTGAGTTATGGAATGTATTTTGGAGGCAGTGACAATAAAAATAAGACTTTCAAATGACCTTTTAGGTTCTTCAAGCAATTTTTAAAACATTTGCTAAAGAAACATAACAGAGAGAGAAAATAACTTCTACTCTTGTGACGAGCAAGGCCTGCTGAGATCCCATAACCAAGAAACTAGATGTTATTTTTCTAGGGTCAGAGGACATCATATTCTTTATTAATCAGGAAATTTAGAATTTTATTTGATATCCTGGCAGAAGTCCGTGTGCTTATGGTGAACTCGATGAATTTGATTCTGCCTGCTGTGTTAAAGTCTACACAGATACATAGCCCTCACAGTACAATGGGATTGTTTTAAAGAAGAGTAATACCCTACGTGTAGCTTTGTCAGATAGTATAATTACCTAGGGATTGGTTGTATTTTTTTAAGAGCAAATAGCATTCCTGATTTCCCCTCCGCCTACCTTTTTCTTTTTTTATTTTATTTTAAGATGCAACAAACAGTAAAGGTCAGTCTGGCTGATGCCACTTAATCTCTGATTTGCAATGGCTGTTGGCATGTGTGTCCACACATGTATGGATGAATCACTTGAAATGTAGAATAGATATGACCATTCTCCTGCTCAAGAAGTCACAGAGTTCATATCATTCCTATTAGGAAAAGATGTGTCAGCCACAGAACTTTCTTTTGGTCCCAGCTGCAAAGGGAATGCAGTTGCTAGTTGCTGATTTGGATCAAAGACATTCTAGGTGGCTGTAAATTACACAGTGAGGACAGCAGGAAGGGCAGAATATAAGAGGCAGTATAGGACAGCTCCATCATCTCATATAATTTCATGTATCTTTGTTTTATTTTCTGTTACTTATCCACACCCCATTTGCACTCTCAGTCTATTTTCTCACATATTTACGTTTAACATATTCTCTTGGACTTCAGTCCAATGACTCCAGGAATGGCAATTTGCAAATCAAAAGTTCAGTCCAGTCTTGCTCCTATTCTCTTATTTTAATCTTTTTCTGCATCTGTGTATTCTTATGTCACTATGTATATAAGTTATACTTACGTTTAATTATGCATGTATCATTGCTTAATAGGAGTAGGCCTAAATGATTAATAAAAATACTGAAAATATTACATGTAGAGATTTTCTTACAGGGATTTGTAGGTAAATTTGTATTTTCTTATGCACTTCTCTGAAGAAGTACAGCCAGCTGCAATGTGGTCTTTGTCTGGGCCAGTCACATAGGAAGCTCCGGGAAACAATATATTATTACATATTATTATTGCCCTGAAGCTTTGCTTTGAATTTTGTCAACATTTCACAGATGGTACAAGTCTCTCCTAACAACAAATTCTGTAGTTCACAGTCATCTCCTGGTATAAGTTAAGGTGGCTGTGACATGAAGAGCAATCTAGCAGTGGAAAATGATAAAGTGACATTTTGTAAGGAAAGCTTAACTTGTGTTTCACCTAGGGGTGGCTTATGTTACAGGGAACAAAAAGTAATATTGTTGTAGAGAATCTGGGCTGCGTGAAGAAGACATTGTTTTTAAAGTAATATTTAAAACGTAGTTGAAACTGTTAAAGTTGAATTAAGTATGTTTCCACTTTATGTATTTCACAGAGCATCATTTTTATAGTCCCAGCAGTAAAGCTGCAAAGAAGAATGTAAGTCCTTCCGTGAAAATCTTCCATGACAAAAAAACCCCTAATTTTCAGGACTTCTATGAAAGTCACTGTGAAAAGTTACAAATAAAAACAATCCTGCTGCCATCTCTTTCGTTATTTCTCCCACTTTACTGGTCAGAAGTGATTCCACTATTAACAGGTAGGAGATGGGCTCTTATTTGCAGAAAGTAAACTGCCTAACTCAAGTGTTTTGGGCATGCAGCCTTTACATACCATTTGAAATTTTAAAATGACATAAGAGTCTAGTCTAAAGATCACTTTAAAATAGATAACCTATATCTTTAAACTACATCTATACCTTTAATCTAGATAACAGACTTTGGCTGAGGATGTAGCTCAGCTTTGTGAACCCAGAGCTGTCCGTTGGAGAGCGACTTGGCGGAGAAGAGTGACCATGTTTGACCACCCCAGTTCTGTGGAATGCAAATTAATTATCCCCATTAGGAATGCATGCTGGGAAATAAAACAATAAAAGGCATCATTTCTACAAGCCCATCAAATTAAAAATAACTATGATCAAAACAATGTTGTAATTATGCTAATCAGGTGGTGTTATTCTGCCTACAGGAAGTCATATATATATGTGATTAATTTTTTTTTGGACACAGTGCTGGGCAAGATGAGTTCAAAGTAGCTCTGTATGAAGCATTTTTGTGCATCTTCTAAGAACGATTTCCCTCCAAACACATTTGACACTTGCATCCACGCGTAGTCAAATTCCTGCCTTCACAGGTCCCTGTGCTAAACCCCTTCATGGCAGCAGAGGGCTCTCTGGCAGCTGTGACATCGCGATGCAGTTCTGGAAGGCCACGTATGAGATCACTTTTGATGCTGCGCTTCTTTTGTAAGGCAGCTTGAAAAGCAACCCTGTAATTCCCTGTCTTTTCTCGTCCTCATATGAAGTGCTTTCCGTAACAACTCCTCTGCGATCTTGTCAGCCAGCAACTCACTGCTGCTCATTTCTTACTCGGTTGCTGAAAATAATCATCATCGTTCAGAAAGGAAGGATGGTGGAATTAAGGAGTATATTGCTGGCTGGGGGTAAACTGGAATGCCACTTTGACATAGGAAGAAACCAAACAAGATACATATCCTATCGACTTGGGGCTAACAGTGTGCAACTCAACCGTACATGTTTTTCTAATACTCCAAACTAATGCATCCCAATTTTGGGAATGAATCCTATGACAAGAGTTCAAAAGCCTGGAAGTACACCTTTAAGACAAGCCAACTAAAATGAAAACAGGTGATAATGTAAACGAATTCAGTGACGCAGTGAACAGCAAACCAGCAGGAGTGAAAACAACTATTTGTATCTCTCCTAAGATGCAGACAAATGAAGTAAAATGATTTTTTTCCTACTAAGGCTGAAAAAGTACCAAAAGTGTACATCATAGCAAAAGTATTTCTATAGAAAATGTCAATGCCCATCTCGTGTCACCTGGGAACATGAACAGCTTTATTTCCTACAGATGACATCATCACTTGCCTTTTACCAGCTGCTCATCTCCCGCCTGTTTCCCCCACATTACCTTCAGCTTGTTCCTTCCTGTAATGAAGAAAGTGTCATTTGGCCAAGAAGCATCATCCAGAGAAATTCCAGTCCTTGTGAAGCCTTGTCTGAAAGCCCATGGGAAGCTGCAGAACATTCCCCCCCTCTTTGGTTCTCCCACTGCTGGGGACACAGCACAAGGATGTGCCAGTGGTCTCCTTACGCCGCAGGATCCTGCTGGGACACAGGCTTCACCTGCTGCCAGGACTTAGTTTTTGCTGAGACCAAAATCTGAGCAGTGGCTACCTTTTCCTCCGCAGAGCAGCGCTTCTGGGTGGGCATTTAATCACATGAGGTCACAGCCACCCTAAAATCGCTAGAAACAACCCATTATAGCACCAGCCTTCTCCTTGTACCTACGTCACATGCTCAGGTAATATAACATACATGAGCATGTGAAAGTCTAAGTGTTCATCATTTCTGCCTTCTCCCTGTGAACTGAAATAATCAGGGATAAAAAACGCCTATTTTTTTGTAAAAAACACATATTTAATTCTGACTTCCCACTTTCTTTCCCCCCCCTCTAGTTGCCGTATTTAAAAAATGCTGCTCAATCTTGAGCAGATACTAGAATCCACAGTATCTTTGTATGCTGATACTGGAATCCAATGCCAAGGTGAGGAATGTACTTAATGGTGCAGGCTGGGTTGATTTTATATCAGACTTTCCTTATATAAAAAAAAGATAAAGTTGTTTCAAGTAGAAAGTTTGAGGATATGGGCCCCAAACCAAATAATTCATATCAGAATAAAATTCATTACAGAAATGACTCATAGATTCCTCTAAAACACTGGCTGGAAAATGAATTTAAGCCTCTTTTACAAGCAATTCTTTACTAGATTTTTAAACCAGGCTTTCAAAAAAACCTTTTGTTTTGAATGCTGTGTAAATGTAGAAGTGTACAGAATGATGGGAATTTCACTTTCGCAGTGCTAGGACCAGGCAAACACTCTTGAACAAAACTTCAGATACAAAAGATACCAGTTTGAAACACTTGGGGACTGCCAACAAAATATAGGTACCATACTTTTGAACAGTTAAAAAGAAGAATGTCTAGTCATCTGTCAGGATCATGCATTTTAAAAGAAAGCTATAAAAATAAATATAATACTGTAAAGCAGAAAGGAATGGAACATAAATATGTACATACTTAGAAATGGCATTAATCATATTTATATACGTCAGCAACTACAAACTAAACTAAAAGCAAAATAAGAAGAATATGGAACCGGCTGTGGTGGGTTGAACTTGGTTGGACATCAGATACCCACCAAGCCGCTTTATCACTGCCCTCCTCAGCAGGATGGAGAGGGGAGAAAATAGGATGAAAAAAAAAAGAAACTTGTGGGCCAAGATAAAGGCAGTTTAATAAAGAAAAAGCAAAGGCCACGCACAGAAGCAAAAGAAAACAAAGTATTTATTCTTGACTTCCCATCAGTAGGTGATGTTCAGCCATTTTATGGGAAGCAGGGCTTCAGTACGTGTAGTGGTTGCTCAGGAAGACAGAAGTTGTAATAGCGAATGCCCCCCTACCCCTCCCTCCTCCTTCTCCTCTTCATGTCATATGGTATGGAATGGTATGGAATATCCCCTTGGTCACTTGGGGTCAGCTGTCCTGGCTGTGTCCCCTCCCAAGACCTTGCCCACCCCCAGCCTCCTGCTGAGGGGGGATGCTGGCGAGACAGCCTCGATGCTGTGGGAGCCCTGCTCAGCAGGAGCCAGAACACCGGTGTGTTACCAACCCCCTTCTAGTTACCAGCACAAACCACAGCGCTGTGAGGGTGCTGTGGGGACAACAGACTCCATCTCAGCCAAACCCAATACATCAGATATGCAGCCTCATGCTTCAAATAAATACACTGATTTACAACCATTAAAACCCATGATGAGTCAACTTATCCTCTCTCTCCTGTTCATTCCCCTGCAGCTGTTGATGCTGTTGTCTCTCAGAGATGAGATAGGGGACTACACAGGCTTCACCCTGACCCAGTACATCTTATTCTACAGCTTACTGTGATCAACTGCATTTATTAATAATTCATAAACTATTATTAATATTTTTCCTTATTGTTTGTATTTTTATTTATTGTAGACCATGGAGTTTAGTTCTGTCATTTTTGCAAAGATCTTGGCATCCTAGGGTTGAAAGAATGTATTACTTAAAAGGCATCCAAAAGACACTAGCTATCTTGGCATCTAAGGGAGATAACCTTCCAGCTGCTAGAGTTTTAAGGGCTTTATCTCACATTCTGTTTTCATTCAATAATTAGATTTTTATTAACTGGGTATTGACCTTCTGAAGGCTCAGTACTTTGTGTGAGGACAAACAGACTTTGATACTGAATACCATCTGTGAAACATTTACTTTTTCTAAATGCAAAGAACTGTTGCTAAATGTGCATCACTAACTAAATTACTTTGCCCCCTCCTCTGACTCCTGATAGGACCCAGTTACTCAAATCCTAAATAACTGGTTGCAAATTTTAAGTGAAGTCGCTTGCCTTTAAAGCGTTTGAAGGAGACTTTCTTCTTGTAAGTTTTTTATTTTTTTAAAAGCATAATTTCCATTAACTCCTGCTTTTAGTCAGGCTATAAATACCAGAAGAACAGTCTCCCTCCTGGTATTTTGGCACTTCTGTATCTTTTCATAGCCAGAAAAAGTAAGTGGAGAGACATGAAAATGAAAAATAATGAAAAAACAAAGAAGAAAAAGTTAACAGAAGCACCCTATGAATGCCAAACAAAAATTACACATCTCTGGATTCAAACAGTCTCCCATCTAGTACGTCATTTGCTTACAAACGTGTTTATTCCAAAGCAGTGCTGTGTGTGTTACTAAAAGCTGTCTAAAGCTTGTCTCCAAGCCTGGTCCTTTGGCAGAGCTATTTCCCTCATTTTGGCACCCGATGACAGTGTGCTAACTCCTGTTTTACTGAAGGTGGAATTTAGTATGAAATATCTGACCTGGGATGTTCGGGAGTTAAGTGTAATCCACCGGCCCTGAGCTTATTTGTCTAGGATTCAGGTAATCTCGACACCATTCCTCTCGTCTGCACAGCCCACTCGTGTGAGCCTGAACAGATTACTTGTGTGGTGCCTCAGATCCATTTCTGCATAATTACTGCAATAATGTTTTTACTCCCCTCAAGTCATTATGCAAATAAATCAGTAAATCCTTATGAGAGGTTTCCATATCTTAGGGGTCAGTCACAGGGTATATTATTAGGCTAATATGAGATTCCAAAACCTAATAAAAGGACAGGCTATTACCACGTCTCTCTTCTCTCTTTTTTAAACATATCAAATAATTTTGATCCAGTCACCTCATTTGAATATTGGATTAAATTCTGATTCAATTATCTGCTCCAAACCCATTTCTCTAACTTAAATCTAAAGCAGATTTTTAATTTTAATAAGATCTAAGAGAAGTAAGAGCACACCCACAGAGAGACACTCCGAGATAAAACAGTGTAGGGGAAAACAAGACGCTCACTCTGCATCGTCCTTCATATGAATCCAAGACAACTTGTGCTGCTCACCATCAAACATTAGTCACACCAGGGCCCTACACTGTAGTTCACCACTCAGGGTCAGCTGAAGATCCAGATGGAAACGGTGCTGTATATCCAAGCCTTCTTTAGAGCTATGTTCTTGGCGCAGTTATCTGAAATTACTTGTTGGCAAGACTGTGTTGGGATCCCCCCTCTTTGACCACTGCCTTGAGTTTAGGGAGCCAGGAGACACGTTTCCAGTCACGAAGGTTGCTAATACTAACAGTTCATGAAGGAGGAGGAAGGTACTTGCAGATTCATGTATTAGCCTAATTGCCTTCAGGTAATTGCTAGTCACCTGGTCTGGTTTTGCTCTCCTGTGGCTTAATTAGCATTTAATGAATTCTTAGGACTTTCTCTTGGTCCTTTTTCAGATTCCAGCCACGATCATTCACAGAGGTCAGAAATCAGCCTGTTTGGCTCAACATTTCCAAGTATTGCTCTGCGTATGCCAGAATTAGGGCAAATACATTCCGTACCTTGATTCATGATTATTAGACGGGAATATGATTTTTGTGAGGAAATTTTTGATAGGAATTCTATCAAACTCCTGAGACAGATCAGTTCAATGGGACCAACAGAGAGAGAGCACCTCTGTAAGAGTCTAATCCTGAGAGAATGATTTTATGCCAGGGGATGGATGCTTTAAATAAACAGCCAGGACAAAAGGAAAACAGTATTAACTTCCTATTGGTCTGTCATGGATTTTTAGGGGGTTCTTTTAATTAAGTGTACTTAAGCAAAGTTTTTCTCTTATGGTTAGTCCTCAAGTTCCTTCTGTTGCCTCAAATCAGCTGTGTCTGTAAGACCCGCTTTATTTCTCCCCCAAGTGGAAGCAATTGGAACAGCTGGTTTATCACGGTGTGAAACTCAATTAGTACAGAATTTTTCTAAGTTGTCCCTACTCTTCTTTATATAATTTCATCTATTACCTCACTTCTTATAATCTTCATAGCAAACTCTACCTTATTTTTTTTAATTCAGCTCTTTTTATATTAAATAACCTCCTCTTGACTGTCTTCTGAAATCTCAGTGGTATATCATACAGTTTCATTTTTATTCACCCAAATCCACTGGTGCAATGTCTTTAATACTTTTCTGTAAGCTACTAAAATTAACTTTAGCAGTTGTATTCATTGAAATTTGGACTATCAAATAGAGTGATTCTTAAAACTTCCTTATCCCAATTTTCCTTTGCACTCATTGTTTGTTATGGCATTATTTGTGAAGGTCATCCTAACCATATAGGAGAAGCAGACAATCCTAATTATATTGGGTTTTATTTTTTTGCTAAGTTGAACAGCTCCCTGTAATGTTATAAAAGCCTTTCTCACAGAAAGCTGCCCTCAGTCTTCAAGACTGTAAACGGTATATTTTCAACTAATTTTTTTTTTTTAAATGCTTTTAAAATACGCTGAACTGATATCTCTATAGGTTGGGTTCCATTGTTTACACACAGAATAAAGACACTAGAGAGAAAAACAAAAACAACAGAAGCTTCCTATGGCAACTTGCCTTGAAGCTGTCTTTGAACCATCACCTCAAGGTGTTACAGAGCATTTCAGTTTCTGTGGCTCATTTAATCCTGTGGCTTTCTGATGAGGCTTCTAATGAATGAATACAACTGTAATGTCATTTTCTTGTACATAACACCGCTCCAGTATATCTGGTAGGCAGGTCACTGAACACCCATCGTGAGCCAGTGACTTCCAGTCAGTTACTGTACTTATAAATGCCAAATTTTATCTTTAAAAACCTCCACCGTGTAAAGGTCTAGCAGAGGATTAAATTATCTGTCTGCAGATCATCACAGGAACTCAATTGTTATGCACTTATCATGTACCTCAGCTCTCTGTAGTCCATTTCAGCTTTCACTGAACAAATGCCGTCCTACTAGGTCTCAGTCAGCTTCAGTCATACCTGGATTTACCAGTGACCCTTCATAACTTCAACCAACAGATACAGACGTTTCCATCTGTCTCTTTGTTGGATAACTCACTGCCTTAGTCCTTGTCACAATTTATGGTTCTGCTGATTGCTCTGAGAGTTCAAACTCTTTTACATCATTAAGATCTAACTAAGCTCTCCACATACCAGATACAGTCCTGCTGCTCAACAATCACGAAAGGTAAAGTGGTTCAAACGAACGATCAAAATGTCTCATTTTCTCATTACAGTTTCTTGAACTGAACTTAACCTTTTCCATATTCCGGTTTCTGTTTTCCCCTAGCTATAAACGACTTGAGTATCACTTGCTTTTAACTTCACATTTTTGTTTTTTCTATGGCAAAAAAAAAAAAACCTTGCCCATGAGAACTTTCTACCTGAACCACAGAAAAAGTTTACAGTGTGATGGCATATAAATATTTTGGGCTTCCAATTTTGCTAAAAACATGGATCTCGGCTCAGGTTCCCTAAAGACTTTGATGAATACTAAGCGAGCCAGGATGCTGATTTCTAGCTCTGCACTGAAAGCAATGCGACATGATGCACAGTGAAAATCATTCCTTTCAACTGAGTTTCACTTTGATGTCCATGAATAGATTGAATACCCAACCCACAGCAAAAACCAAGGGATGTGTCTGGGAACCTGAATATTGAAGGCGGTGTATCAAACCCATCAGGTAATAAGGCCTCTTTGCTCTGCAGGTAACAAATATCATAGCACCCGCTCATCTAAATCAGTAGCGTATGCCTAAGATCTACTTTATCACGGAAAGCTACTTTTGGTCATGGACATTATGTGTTATATTTCTACCTGGAAGATTTTCTGCTTGTTTTACTCACATCATGCATTGCCTCTGCCCATTTCCTGGAGGTGCCACTCAGTCCAGCTGAGTGTATTTTAGAGCTAAACAACTTCATCTATTCATCATCCAGGTATATTGACTGCCTATCAGATAGAAACAATTCAGTTAAGAATTGTTAAGGATAGTTAACTATCCTTTCACACTTCTTTTCAGCATGTTAGCTAAAAGAGACACTAAACTGCTGAACTTCATGTTTGTTTTGAAACTGCCTTTTAATCCACTTAAGAGTCTCATCCAGATCTTGAAGAACAAACGAGCAAAAGACCTGGATTATATCATGATTAATTACAACGGAAATCAGTCCCAGCCTAAACATTTACCGAATGCTTAATCCTTGTTAATGTTTTTATTGAATATAAAAGCCAATTCCATGGAAAAATGTATTATTTTTATTATCTTTATTTTTTGTTCTGCAGCAAGTTCTTCCTTGGGAAAAAGGTACCTGGTAAAAGCAGAAATGAGACTTTCTGGGGTGTGTGTACATGAACATAGTGTTGCTAACAGAGGAAATACGTTGGCACGGGATAAACCACGGAAATAGGCAAACATACAGGAGGTTTATTTGATATGCACAAGCCAACTAGGGCAGTCAGCACGTGCAGAACACCAGAACCATGTGGGGAGGTGGGCAGCAGCAGAAGGTGATGCCACAAAGAGGTACAGCACAGCGTAGGACAGAAAGTAAGACAGACAATCCAGTGTCAGCTCATTTTCTTTGCTGAAAGTCTGGCTCATCTAACTCGAGCGTCCACTTTGGTTTTGCTCTTGCCACATGCAGAAGTTCCTTTCTTAGCATGTTGGGGAAAGTGAATATGCTTTCAGCACATGCTAGTTTATAGCAATCACTGCTTATACCAAATGTTTTCAGTCACCCACTACGTTAGAACAATTCCACAACAAACGAAAATCTGTGTGATTTTTCACTCACTGTTGTTGTCTCCTCTTTGTCCTAACTTCCCAGAAATGCTAAAAAGATGGATGGAAAGGTAGTCAAAAAGCCACATATGGTGAATGACATTAAACACTAAAATCTTATGTTCTTTGGGTGCTTATCCTTCTCACAGTAATCACAGTAGTCTCTGCACATAAGGAAGAAAAGAACTGAAAAGATCATCACCTCTTGAACACTGTATTTACTAAAGCACAAAATCAAATTGCTCAACTCGGGTGCTGCAGCTCAGCCCTATGGCCACACGACACTGTTGGAAGACCACCTTATAAATGTACTACCTTTTCTTCTCAGTGGAAGTTAAGTTCCTCTATAAGCACTTTGCAGTCAAGCAGCAGTAGGAATTTTGTGTTCAGGGCTGTGGAAGGATGGTACACAGCACAAGAGAGAAAGAGTTTAGGAGGTGAAATCTCTCAAACTACTTTTTGCTTTTTTGAATAAATTCAGCTACAGATACAACTATCAGTCTTCATGCCAGTTCACAGGACCTGCATAATCTCCATCTAAGGTCTTGATCTGACTTCTCTAGTTATGAACAAGTACTGTCATCAGAGAAGCTCTAAAGCACCATAAACATTCTTCTCTTACTGTTAAGGACATTGCCACTTCTGTAGAAAACAGTCACCCACTGCATACATCGTTCAAACCATAGTAAGGGGAATATATGCCAAATCATAACTATGAATGCATGTCTGCATACTAAAGGTCTGGTTCCGACACCAACATATGTAAACATATTTGCACATTCGCTTATTTTGAGAAATACAGTAGCCATATACTCACATGACTTCCTATTTGCTCGTGACCGCTTCCTCTCTCTAGGCACCGCTCGCTGGCTTGGCACTTGGGTGGCGGACTTTACAATGCGATCCATGATCTCATCTGCTGCATCATCCGTTGCATTAGGTGAATCGTCGTTGCCAGCGTTCCATGAACCAATACGCCCTGAAGACGTCCAGCAAATTAATTGAGGGAAAAGAAGACGGAAGTCTTGCGTCACTTTGGTTTTGCAGTTGAGTTTTTTGGGGGATTTCAGCAGGCAGCTCAGTCATCACTGCTTCAATTTGGCCAAAGTAAAAGACTCTGCCTAATGGAGAATATTTCTAAATAATACCCTAAACTCTCTGCTGCATCAGCAGAGACCTGGGAACTCAAATGCAATTATAACTTTCTATTCCCTTCAGCCTCAGAGTCTTACCCTTGACCATGCAACTGGCAAATGTCTGCTAGAGACTGTCTATGAGCCAAGGATTGCTGGAGTGCTGTATGACCATGTTTCCCCCTGCTCCTATTACACAGAGACCAGAAGTCATGGCACATGTTAGAAATTGGTGCCGATCAGCCACATGGGTCCTTCGTACCACACAAGAGAAACAACCCTTTCCAAGAAACCATATCAGAGCCTAGTGCAAAGACGACAGGAAAGGGGCAAAACACATGGTTCAACATATCTAGTTGTCCCTTTTACAATGAAGAATTCACCGTCTCATCACAAAGCTGTATGTGTCCTGGCACAACTGTGTGTGCAGAAAAGCAAGAGTTACTGGCAAGCTGAAAAGCTAAATAAGCAATTTTGGTTAAAGCCACAAACAAGTGAGCCATATCTCCAAACCCAAGGCTCTGGCACTCCTTACTCCACAGCACTGTGTCAGACACATCTTTGGGTTCCTCCACTACAGCCTACTGTTCCGTGTGCTTTTCATTTTTAAGTAATTTGAAGGCTAGTGTGCAGCGTGAACACTGGCAGGAAGCTTTGCAAAAGGGTGGGTGTGGTAGAATTGCAAGCAGCTAAAAATTAACTGGCGAGTCTGTATCAAGTCAATTATTATGTCAATAAACAACAGCTTTGATTAGCACTTTTCTCTACTGTTTCTCTCCTGGCTCTCGTCAAGAGCAGTTGTATTATGGTAGTGGTCCTGACAAGATTCTGCCTGGCTCACCCATCCTCTGCCTTCGCTGTTCTTCAGGGCAACACAGGCCGATTCCCATTATCAGGGCACACTGCTCATTAGCACTCAACAGATTACTTCAGCTATTCAGCTTGTTGCAGTGCAGCTTGAATTATTTAATCTCTGCACTTTAACTAGTTGACTTGCTTCTTGAACTGGGGCCGTGAAACCTCTAAATTAGACAGGATTGTGATTTTAAGCCTTAATAAACTATTCACACACAGGCTTAGTGGTGGATGGTCTGGATGTACTATCAGTGGTATCAAAAAAGAATTAAGATAGTGTAAGATGTGAAGGAAAACAAATACCAGAACAGAAAAACAAGGACTTAAATTTTGGTACATCACCTTTACTTCAAAACTATCTTTCAGGTATCACATGTATGGGAGGGGGTGAAAGGAAGACAAAAGAAAATAAACTGGTGAACCCAGTGTCTGTAAAATGATTTAGCAAAAAGGAAGTGGTTTAGTGGCTATTCAGATGAAGAGGTGTACCAGTGAATCATGTCTTGGACAAAAAACAAGGCTATCTCCTTGCCAAGAACTGTTGTACCAGTGAGCTCTTCTGTCAGAGTATCAGGTGTTGGAATCGGCGGTTTGGGTCAGGTTTTCATTTCCTCCCTGTCAGCTTTCAGAAATCACCCGTGCTGACACTTGGGAAGAGCAGGGTGCCACAGACCTCAGAGGAAGAGGTATCTGTCAGGACAGCAAGGAGATATGGGGCTGTCCACAGCAGCTTTTCATGCTCTTAGGCTTCACTTAATCTGCTCCTTTTGCAGTTAAGCAGGGACATGGTTAAAACATTCATCATCTTTGTCCTACCCTTTTTCTTCCCCTCACTCATTCCTAAAGTGCTCCAAGGCCCTTTCACTTCAATTTAAATTCCTACTTTCTACATGCTTCTATTGAAAATAAAAAAGAAAACCACATCATGGATCCCCTGTTTTGCCTTCATGATGAGGAAGGGAATCAAAATAGGGGTGTTAGTGGGCAGCCACCTTCACGGGGCTGGAGGAGAGGTGTGAATTTCGGCAGGTACTCCTCATGCCCCCCCGCACTATTTGAGCTGTGATCCACATGTCAAAACCTCTCCTACATCCCTCTGCCCCAAATCCCCACTTCCAGTGTGGAAACACCACTAGGGTCTTCTCCTTCCCCTTCAGCCCTTTGCGCTGTGAGTGCTATGCAAGGGGGCCATGACCCACGTTTGGGCCTCTCTGCAGCTACAGTGCCATAATGAACGTGGCCGAATGGGAGCTGCCGGCGCTTACCTCGGCTGGCCCGCCCCGCGGGGTGTTGTGCCTCCCCCGCCGATGGAGGAGGTCTTCAGCACGGCCTTCATGTTCTCGTGCTCTGCAGCATCCTCAGCATACTGCAGCCCCTGTGGCTGGCTCTGGCAGGGGGGTGAGCTGCTGGAGAACTTGCCGGACTGCGGGAGGAAAACAGTTTTTGTTGTTTTTACAGAAAATGGCACGAAGCATGGGCCAGAGTCCCGTCCACGAACTGCAAGGAGACGTGTGTCCTCCCGGGCTTGGTTCGGAGTGCAGCTATTCCCAAAAGAGCCAGGCAACAGTTGCCCCTTTCCCAGAGAATGCACCTTGAGCAGAATTAAACTGGAAACAGGGTGACAGCAGGGAGCAGACACAATCAAAGGAAAACCAGATGCCTTAGCTCGAGCTTTATAATTCACACCTTCTGTCTGGAATATAAGGTACAGAGCAAAGACTTGCTTTGAAACCCAGGCTGAGTCCCATCCGGGGTCAGGTGTGACACCGAGGGGAACACCACGAGACCCGATACAAATAAGAAATCGCCTTTTTTCTGTGAAATCACCTTTCAGTAACAAGGCAAAATGGGGAGAGTGGTCTAGGAGGAGAAATCTGTCCCTCTAGCCTCTCTGCATCACTGCACAGAAAACTCTCAAACTGCTCTAAAACACAAATACCTACAAGTAACCTTAAAATACATTCCCAGTAACGCTGAAAAAATGCCCAGTCCCAATACCCAGCCAAATTATTTCATGGCCAAAACACAAAAATTGCAGTCAGCAGTTAAGAAGAATAAACAAAACCTTACAAGAGATTTAGGAATCTGCCCTCTGCTTCCCCAACCTCCCCCCGCTCCCTTGATTTCCCTGTCGCCACAACTACGTGAACAACAGCAGCTAAATTAGCAGGGCAGGCATAGCATGTGGATGCAGCAGCTCCACTGGTTACTGAAAACAGCCATCTAGAAATGGATGAGCACAGCAGAATCGGATGCTTCCTAAGGAGGAGAAGAGCTTGCATCTCAAGTCTGCTCTTCCTTCCCAGCCTCTGCCCACAAAGGGCAGCAATGTTGGTATTCGCTCCACTGCTCCTACCTACAGAAAGGCTGAAGCACATTTAAAATACAGTCCTGGCTGCAGAAAACACTGGCTCTGTCAACAGCAAACAGACATTAACAGTTAGTAATACCCCCCGGTATTTTCAGTCGTACCAGTCCAGCATCAGAAACTGAAATATGTTCTCTTTCTCCTTTTAATTTTTCTTACTCCTACCAATTCAGCACAGAAGA
>NW_010232868.1:0-6308 GCF_000690775.1 Eurypyga helias | reverse complement strand
TGCATTCTCTTCTTCTTTTGTATAATAAACAACAGTTATTATTCCCTTGATGGTATCGAGCCTGTCAGTTAAAGGGATGCAAGCCTGCAGAGCCTTTCTGTCACAGAACTGTAAATTGGAAAAAATACTGTTCCCTACTTTCAGAGTTTGGTCAAGTCCCTGGGGCTGTCAGGACTGCAAACTGAAAATATTTAATCTGGAAATCAATGATAGGATGATTCTATTTTAATGTAATGACTGTTTGGGATACGATAGCAAGTTAACCGAGTAGCACAACAACAATCCCTACAAGGCACTGAGCTAAATATACCAGTGTGAGATTTGCTTTTGATAGTGAGAAGTTTGTTTTCTTGTTAAAATATTAGCCTGCAACATTTGGATGTGGAAAGTGTGAAAGATTCACATGTGAAATTAAAAGACAGAAAAACATTAGAGAGAAACTTCTGTGAAAGCGCATGCCATTTTTGCATTAAGAACACTCCGTCACACACAATGGGTTGTAAAGCTAATCACTACCCTCTCAATACCAAAGGATAAACCCTTCACATAAATGTTAGTTACTGTTCACACAGGTTAGTTAAATGTTGGCATAAACAGGCTAATTAATGTAATATTCTTTCTGCGTCCTGAACTATACAGCACAAATCATCACTGGGGGAGAAGCTCTACAGCCAGAAGTTTTATTTCGCTTCCTTAATTTTCAGCTGTTGCTGTAGATTAATGGCCAAACCCCAGCCTCTTGAGCAGATGACTGTGGAACAATGAGCATTAAGCCACATTGTTTATGTTCATCAAATTGAAGAAAGCTCTAATGCTGAAGAAAAGTGCATTGCACAACAGATGCTTCTCAAAACAGTAAACTGTTCTATTATGACTATAGCTAGCACATCATACTTCTTAAATGTTATTAATTTTCAACATCACCTTCAGGAACACTTCATGGTAAATACATCAACTACTCCATGACTCACCTCTATGGTGACTGAAATATCTTATTTGCAATTCATACATGAAGGAGAACCATTACAATTTGCTTTGCATCCCTCTATCCTGATGTTTTTGAACACTTCATAAAATAATACCATTTGGACTTGCACAGCTTAATAATGACTATGAAATTCTCATGGTAACCTGTAGTCCAAGGTAATTCATGATCCCCATAACATTCAGATCACTGATGTTTTGGGTACTGGGGATACTTTGCAGTTTAGTAAACAGACATTAAGGAAAAGAAATGAGGAATTGTGAAATTATTAAGGCCTCAGATCAGGATTCCCTTATTCGAGAGAGCGGGTATCTATACGGTTAAAGCTGACTGTAAAAGTGCATTCTTATGTTTGAGCCATAAAGCTATGAGAGAAATGTCATGGTACATAGTTCCAGTTGAGCAGATGGAGTTAAGTGGTCCATACTATCTGAGTTAGAAATTAAATGTCACAGCACACGGGAACATGGGAATGACATGCTTTTTCAGAGAACCATACCTCAGCATCCTCTTCTTCATCAGTCTGCCACAGGAAACAAAGGACAGGGTGGAGAAGGACAAACAGCAAGGATTAGGAAGGACAGTGTGGTCAAACCACAGCAGAGTAAGAGGTAACCATGGTACTATTTATGCAATTATAGGATGACATAAAAATACAAAGCATATGAGGAATTAATTCCTTAGACAATGAGCTTGCCTTTATTTTTTTTTAATTGTACACAGAACAGACTGTCCCTGCCAGTACAGTGTATCAGAATTTTCTGAATTTTCTTAGAGAAATTACGAACTGCAACTACCCCCCTCCTATTCCTCTCCCTTGAGTCACGCAGTTGCCCTGTGAAAACTGAAAACACTAGGAAGGACAATCTCCTTTTTCCAGCTCTGTTCAGAACAGGTTGGCCCTGGCTGCTCTTTCTCCCAGTGCAAATGTTGGCTTCTTGGCAATTCCTTTTCTCTACACAGAAGTGCTTGTTTTAATTCCTTTTTTAAGCTGGGCTTTTCAACTTCACGTTCCAATTTAACAGAGCACTAAAATCAAAGGTTGAGTAGTCTTGGAATAAAAGTTTAAAGTTCTTCAGTAGCTGCCTGATACCAGATCCTTGTAATTAGAGAGATGCAATTATCCTTTGTCATTCAGGGCTTTCAAACTCTATGACAGCAGGCGTGTAAACTATCTTGACCATTACACTACATTAAATGCAATGGCTGTATCAAAATATTATGGCATATGGAGTGTTCTTAAATTTGGGGATTTACAGGGAATTAGACAAATATTTAGAGCTGTGCTCCCAAGTGTCTGGGGAATTCTTCATCAGGTTTTAAGATGCCCCACTTGGAAGGTTCCCAAAGTAAACCAAAGTTTCTCAAGTATATGGGCTCTTTGTTTCCATGATTTCCAGTTTTATTGCTTACAAAGTGCAAACATAGCCTAGAAATTCAATGTATCTTTATTTGTGGGTTTTGTTTTGTTTTTTAGAAGCAGCATTCCACCAATTCTATTCCACTCCCTAGTGTTACTAATACATATTTGTGACCTTATCTCCATCTCAGCTATGATTTCTGTCTGGGATTGATACATTCTGTTCCAGAAACATTCATCATTAAAAATGAAAGCCTGATTTACTTTGGCCCTCAGCTTAGTTTCAGCACAATCTCCATAAGAAGATTAGCTGTGAGAGTGCTGAGCAGCACATTAACATTACTTTTTAAGGGTATGTTTTATTCAAAGAGTGAGATGCTTATTTTTCTTTGGAGACAGTAGCACTGACAAACACAGGCAGATGTTTAGCAGAGGGACCTCGGCAGGTATGTTCCCTTTACATTATGAAAAGATCCATTTGGTTTTTTCCAATCCCCTGGGGGGCAGGGAATCACACTGTAAAGCAGTTTTACTGAAGAAGGCTACTGTTAACTTTTTGGCATGAATCAGAAAGAGAAAGGAGAAGAATGGGCAGCAAGAACATACTTGTTTTCAAATCCATATGTATCTCTAATATATAAAAGGCAGGAGGAGAACAAATGAAGTTCAATTATGTGAAAGGCACTCAGAGAAAGGTGAAAGAGCAGAATACACACATTACAAAGTGTATGCATCAAACAAAAGTATATTATATTAATATCAAATTACTTTTTTATAGGGAAGGTCCCAGCTCCTCACCTTCCTACTCATTTCATCTAGCTAGAAGTGGTTTGCTGTGGACTTACATTAAGGAGAATGTACTTCTCTCTGCCTTTGCTCATCTCCAGTAGCTGGGGCATTACCATCTCCCTTCCTCCTGCTCCGAGTGGAGGGGGCTCACACCTAAAACTGCTGTCCTTCTACACGCAAAGCTACTCCAGTGGACGGGAGGAGCGATTGATCATTCCGATCACAATTCCACGTATGGAGCACCGTTTGCCCCAGCAAATACTGACAACAGAGGTCAAAATAGCAAAGTAACTAAATCAAACTTTTGTGTCAGGAAGGGAATCTGCTCTCACCCGGGTTTGTGCATTCTGCCTTTTCTTTCCTTTTTATTCCGACACCATAAATACACTGAGAAATATTAATAAATTAGGAATTTTTTTAGCATGTAATATTACCAAAAAGCACTGGAAGAATATTGTTATACTGAGTACCGTCTGCAGGCACAAGATGTTAAATTTTAAGAAAAAAAGGCTGCTCGATTCTTCTGTCATCAAATATTGTATGTTGCAGGACAATCTGAGATTTCCCTCCTTCCCTCCTATTTTTGCTTTAGGCTAGCATTTCTGTGCGGTGCATTTGCCATTTCAAAATATTATTTCTATTACATAGCAATTTTGGAATTGAAACTGAAGTATCGTAAAAAGCAGAGCTTCATAAATCTGGAAGACAGATGCTTATATTACCTACTATTATTAAAAGTCATTAAAAAGCTTAGACTTGTATCTATAATTGCATTTCTTCCCTATTTTGCCTGCTTTTTATTTTCAGTGTGCCTGAAATGAGTGACTGCTATCACTGGCTCAAGCTGGATATAAAGTTACTAGGCAATTTTCCCTGTGAAACTGTGGCAACTAACTGTTGTCCTTGGTTTTTTCCTTATTCCCTCCTCCATCTTTCTCTCTCTTGCAGACAACACTCACCGAGATTTAAAACGAGAGCCCAGTCCACTTCAGCTATTATAGAACGTATAAACGTAAAGATCTTCCTGGTAAAATGCTGAAAGAAAGACTGGGAATATTCCTCGTCGTGTTTCTCAGCTCAACTCCGTGTGAGCAGTTGCTGAAGCTGATGCAAATTCTCCACACAAAGAGCCAGCACCCCTCTGCCTTCCAAGTCTGCAGGGGGAACCAAGGTTTCAAAGATACGTGCCTTCTCACTAAGAACTGGGACGGTTCTGGCTTATTCCTTTCCCATTTTTACTAAAATCCCTCTTCTTCTGCCTAAAACCAATGTACTGCAAAGTGATAACAATGAGGTCCTGATGAAAATTTTCAAAAGGACAGGGAGGTGAAGATCAAATAACTGCAGAATCTTTCTAGGTCACCAAAAGGAGGGATTAAAATTCCACATGACTACTTCTTATTAGAATTGCTTTCTACAGTGAGTTTATTTCCAATGTCAAGATCTAAAATTTCTTCTATCAGTGTTTTGTAACTAGTTGAACACACTGCCCATGCATTACTGATATATCTTCCCTTTCCAACTCATTCAAATATAAAACACTAAGAAAATCAAAACCAGATACAAACCACAGCCAACAGAATACTACAATAAAACTCCCCCTTTTCATCATCCTTCACACATAAATATCTTCCATCCTGCTGACTTGGAAACTTGTTTTGAGGTAGATCTGACTTTGAAGTTGTCAAAGGAAGCTGTGACAAATAGTCTGATGCAACTTGAATTCTGTTTTACCACGTACTACAGTCAAATGAATGGTAAAGGTGGCCTTATTACCAGGCTACAGTTAAAAAAATTTAGTAAGTCCAGAAATAACCATATGGCTACATGAATAACATCCTTAAAGAACATCTCTATAAGGGGAATTTTAAAGAATGGCTTTTTTTTTTTTTAATCCAGTTGGCTTTTTTAAAAGATAATATAACCATGAGATAATTGCAAAGTAGTGACAGGCAAAAAATGCTCCATTTCTGGGGACCTGGAAGGTGTTTTTAAGTGGAGTACTAACTTTCAGATGGCATTCAGTTATTTTAAAATCTCAACACTATCTTGACTTGAACAGACATCTTCCAATAACACTATTTTTCTGGGAAAGATCTAACTGCCTCCTTTCTTATATTTTCAGAAAACGGCCATAGTCCCTGGCTCTGCTCCTCACTGACGAGCTATCAGCACGGAGACTTATTCTGGTTTGAAAGGGTTCCTCCTCTCTACTTTCCAAACCCAGCTGCCACTGATCAGATTTCCTTTCCCTCTGACATTTCCTGCAGGAACAGGACATAGAGAAGCTTTCTGTCCTGCCACAGCCAGTTCTTCTAGACAGACAATTCAGCAGCACTACTTCACATATTAGGAAAAGAGTAACATGCACATCTCAGTATTTAAACTAATAAAAAGGCTCCTCCAGAATACAGCAGGAAAACCAAGAAGCAATTGCAGGAAGCGATCTCAGTTCCCCAGTGGTAGATTTGAAAATCTGTATGAGTATATTATACTTTGCATAAAATCAGAGCCTCTTCCTTAAGCTGAGGCTAGACCAAAAGGAAAATCTTTCAGGATAATAACACAGGTTAAACATGCTCTCTAGATGGGGCAGATTTCCAAATTTAAAAAGGACGTTGCCAGGAAAGATCTATATGATTGTAAGTCAACGACTTAGATGCAATCTGAATGTATATCAGTCTCAGTGCATATATTTTGACCCACGTTGCCTGACACGTAAAACTGTAATCAGCTTAGGGCTTTTCATGCCAAAGGCAGGGGTAGCTTCATGTGCAACGAACCACTCGCATCTAATTGAGACTCCAGATTTGGATTTTTAGGCAGCTGGAAACTTTTATTAACTACTAGCACTTCTTAACTCTTTATTTGAATTGAAAAAAACCTATGTCAACTTAAAAAAAAAAAAAGGCAAAAAACCCCCAAAAATAGGTTAAAAAAATCAAGGGGATTTTAAAACTTACTATTCTGAGAAAACTAATCTTCTTTTAATTTATTCTATCAGTATGCAATCATACAGTCAAAAAAGTTTACAGGGTAACATCTACTATGAACATAAATTTGTCTTTTCTTTCAGCACCCCAAGGTACCCTGTTCCCATAAAATTGGCTGTTATGTGCTTTACAGTTAAGAAAATTGCTGTGTATGTGTGTGCACATACATATATATATATAA
>NW_010232867.1:679-25965 GCF_000690775.1 Eurypyga helias | reverse complement strand
CCCCTCCAGCACCCAAAACAGGAGGCGGAGGCGGAAAGCTCTGTCTAGTCTTTTATTAGATTCCGTTTCCAATATGCCTGTATTGGAAGATTAGGAGACAAAAAAGGCACAAACTCACATTGAAAGAAACAACGAGATCATCTAACCCATTCTACAAAGTGTGTTGCCAAAGGAAAAAGCACGATGAACCCACCAGAACGTGTCGGGGGGGACCCAGCGGGGACGAACCCAGAGAGGTGCAGTGGGGCAAGCGGCCCCGTCAGCAAACCGGCCTGAGCCGGGGCTGCGACGAGGCACCCGCCTCCAGCCCCCTGAAACCCACCCCGCGTGGGTGGGGGAGAGGGTCACAGCACAACCGTCACCCTAGAGCAGACCGAGAGCCCAGCCCCTGCGGCAGCCGGCGGGCTGAGGGTTTCTTGCCAAAGCCGATGAAAGGTACAGCACGGGCTGCTGCATCTTTGCTACCAGTGGGAACCAAGCGCCTCGTAGGATTTGCCTATCCCAAGGCTGAGGGATGCTTTCACTTCGGGTTAAACTGGAAGGAAAGAAAGCAAGGGGGGGCAGGGCGGGGGAGGGGGTATTCAGGCTGGAGTTCCTGCATGTTCATTTTTTACCCCATTTTTTTCCACTAATCAGGAAAGCTTTGTGTAAAAGCTCTTACTCTGAAATCAGAGGATCAAAAAAGGATTGCAGGGTGGAATGTTACAATCTGCTTCCACAGGGATTAGTGTCGTTGGACGGAAAGCCTCTTGGGTAACACAGACGGAAAGAACAAGTGTGCTATGCACGTTCCCAGGTTGTCCTCAGCGTAAGAATCCCCCAGAACGTAACCCACAAACACGACAGACGTCAGTGCATAAATTCTCAGCCACAAGTACTTTAAACCGAAAGAACTATAACTGGGGCCCACGCTCCTGGAATACTTCTTGAACAGCTACAGAAGATGCCACGAAACATCCTGGTCCCAAACAGCCTCGCGGATTTAAAATTTAGTTTCTTTTTTTTTTTTTCTATTTTACAATAAATTTGTTTTGCTTCTGCCAGGTGAGATTGCTAAAAACCCCTCAAACCCACCCCCACCCCGCCAAACCGCCTGAGGACGCTGAGAAGAGCCTGCCAGAGTCACTGGTACAATTCAGAGCTTATTGCACTTCGACATGAGTAAGGCAAAATAACAAACTGAAAATAAAGGGATAAACTGCCCCCTCCCCAGAAACCAAGCGCCATCCTCTCCCTCCAGAGCACGCCTCATCTTCCCTCGCACTGAAAACAGCTCAGATCCCAGCACGCGCTTCTCAGCACGGCGCGGGATCATCTGGGATCTCCTGCTTGCAGGAGCATGCAGGGCTGAAGGAGTCGGATGTAGCACAGAATGCCAAGCAGACTCCTCAAGAAGTGGTGGTAAACCCACGACTGCGTTTGGCATTCAGTGTTTCGTGTTAGTGCCGCCAAATACAGAAGTGGAAAATAAAGTGATTACTACTAGGAATAAAAAAAAGAAAAATCAAACATTGGGCCTGCAGCATAAGCAAAGAAATTGTTTTTCTCATATGTATTTAATAAAGCAGCATTTCTTTGATTCTGTTCTGCTTATTTGATTGTCTAAAGCTGATATCAACGTAAGGACAGTTACAGTAAGTGTGTTCATTAAACAACCAGAGCTCTTTACATGTTTAACAGTATCCTTTGATTTATAACTGACAGACAGCCTAGAAAACAACTGAGGGTCTTTATAAGTTGCTTTTTTATAGCATAAAGGAGATGTTTTAGTCATTCTTGCAACGGGAAGAATATTATTGCTGAGCAGAACCACCAACCCAAGCACCTGGATGTGATCAGATACCGAAACTTTACTCATACACCACCTTTTCTACATCCCAATTTGTCCAGGGAGAACCACATTATTGTTAGTAGAAACAGTTTTAGCTTTGCAAGTTATGGGAAGTCTTAGTAACTAAAGAACCAGGAAGTTGCAACATGTACCAGGCAACTTTTTGTGATGATTTTGTAAGACTGACGCACAGAGCTGAAGGCCAACGTAGCCACGAGGGCCAAGGGGACCACGTACCACTACACTGAAACTCAGCTGTCGTGTGTTGAAGGGCCTGGCATGGGGACACCGAATGCAGCTTCTGTGCAGTCCTGAATTCATGTGTGCCAAGACAGAACCAAGTAATGGCGGGCAGAAGCCACGTATCACGATTCATGGCAGACCAAGAGCTGTATCTGGCTACTCCTGATTACACAGTCAAATTACATGCCATTAAATTTCTTACCCTGGGAGCAAGGGTCAGAGCACAGCGTTTTGTAGAATAGTTTTGCACTCTAAAATACTGACAGTTTCCCTCTCCAAACAGACATTCAAAGAATGGTGAAGGGCTGGGCAGGAACAAAGGCGGCAGTTTATCCCACTTGGAAAAAAAAAAAAAAAAAAAGAAAAAATCTAAGTCACCACATCACAAGACTATTTTAGCTAAAAATGTCACTTAGAAATCAAACAGGGCCACATGGAAATTGGTCTGAACACAATGAAAAAAAAGGAGGGAGGAGTCGTAAATACAGCGATCTCTAAGTCACACGTCTCCAAGGAGCTACCTCCTTCATACACGTGCTAACACTGGAGTGCTTAGTACCAGACGGTCTATTTGCTCACAATATTAAGGGGCATCTAGAATTAGCTATGGGAGATTTAAAATCGCCTGCCGGTTGGATACAGAAAGGCTTGATCCAGAGATGGTCCGTCAGTCAGTAGTGTGGATTCCCCGGGCCTTCCTGATGACTGTCTTGCAAACTGAAATGAAGAGACAACAGAGAAACATTTGAGAACCACTGCGGAAGAGCAGCGTGCCGAGAAGTGTCCGACTGAACCTTCAGAAAGCGTGAGACACTCTGTCACCAGTGCCGACACACTGCTGCATCATCACATTTCAGCACTAATCCAGAGCAGAACTTCCAACATAGCCTAAAAATTACAAACAGAAGTTGCAATTCAAACAACCTAACGACTCCAGAGGCTACAATACAACTGAGATCACCACTCCTTCACTACAGCCCTGGGACTTGACCAACAAAGGCAAATTCACAGACGCTCTCCAGTAGGACAGCCCCTCCCCTGCCAAGTTAGCGTACTCAGAATGGAACAGAAGACAAGCCCAAAGCTCTAAAACTGTCGTTGCTGCTTTCCCTGCAACGTGCAAGAGCTGCTCCAGGCCTCGGCCCAACAGCAAACACTGCTAACGAACCATGTGAGAAATACATTCCAAATGTATTTTCAAGGAATTTTCAATTCTCAAGTGTATTCTAAGTATTTGCAGGTCCAACTTACTGTTTTGGGACCGACAAGTTTCTCTGCAAGTCATGGGAGGTAATGCATGCAGAATAAGGAAAGAAATGAGGATAGCAGGAAAGTCTACAAAATGTTCTAACACACTTTCCTTACACTCTTCACTCAAACATTTCTTTAGAACAGTTCCAAAACCCAGCAGAAAACTCGCTCGTTAACCTGTCTGTATAAAAACAATTAATACCACAGATTTGCCTATGAGAAGCTATGAGCAGGATCATTTCTTACCCAAATATATTTTTTATCCTAAATAGAGCACTAAGTTTTGTCAAACTCTTGATACCTACAGTGCACAAGGAAGAAGTCATGTTAGTCATCTGCAGCCGTCATTCCTTTCACCGGGTCTTTTTCTCTCATCTGAAAGAGGAAACACTATTCAAGTACTGATTCTCACATGATATCTCAAAATTTATTGGTATGGAACATGTTAAGCTACCTCCTTTATGTAAGACACTGATTGTATCTGAGCATCCCAAGCCAGCGCATGTCAACAGCACAGGCAGGCCCCACTTTTGGTTAAGCTGCAGATCTCCTGGGGATCTGGGGCTATTATCCAAAGGGCAGAGTGTACATGAAACTATAATGAAATATCACGAGGCATGAAGGAAGAGAAGGGTGCAGTGTAGGACACGAATCATGCAACAGTGTACTCAACACTCCCAAATGCGTGTTTCTCAGAGCAAGAACCCCGTTACATACTCCCACTGCCTGCTTACACTGCTTAGAACTAAACAACCTTTTACTGCACTGGGTTTTGGATACTAACGAGGACAGAAATGACCATTCAGCTTTGGGCAAAAGCTAATAGAAGACAGTAAAGCAGTAAATGCATTACTGCCACTCACACCCTCACCACCTGTGGTTCAATACATTTATTGGCTCAACAACAAACAGAAATCCATAATGATCAGAAGGAGACGCCAGCACGAGGGAGTCACAGCCAGTCACGCAAACCCCAAGCAGCATGACCTAAATAGCAGAAGGACAATACACACTGCACTATGACAGTGCAGCAGTCTTTCCTCTCTCTCTCTCTCTGGATAGGAACAGTTTCTCACACAACCCACACCTGCCCTGCTTTTCCACTGACCTCATCCAGCTGTCTCTTGGTCTCCTCCTCCATCCTACGGATGTCCTCCATAGTCAGATCAACCCACTTATCAAGCCAGCAGAAGAGCTGCCGATGGAAGTTTGTGAAGAGACGTTTTTCTTGCTGCAAAAGGAGGAGGAATAAAACATACAAGTGAGGTTACTCATAGGACAATTAATATGGATCTAAGTGGATCATAACAACTTTCAGAGATGTGTACACTGAAGAACCAGTTCCCTCGCCCACCTTTTAGACAGCTGCCACAATTGGAAACGGGAGCTAGCTCATTTTTATTCTTTCAACAGAATATCTAGAGCCTTGAATCCCCAGAGAAATGCATTTTTTAAAGCCTAGACAGCAGCCTGCACGTGCACTGAAAGAATTAGTGAATGCTGTAGTAATTTCCCTTGATTTGACAGCATTGTTCTGAGTGAATAAGGCGCTCCAGGTTGGGTTTACTTAGTGCATCTGAAGAGGCAGAAAAAAGGAGAAACAGAATAAAAGTATTTTTAAAACAATCCTTGACTTGCTAAAAACTGGAGGTTAGCAAGTGTAAGGGGTTGACATGCACCTACCTTGCTTTTTTCTTTTACAGTGACCTAAAAAAAGCCTAACCTTGTTTTCCACAGCTGAAAACCTTCAGCAGAGGTAACTAATGTGCACAAGCTACTTCAAGTTAGGAGCAATTTACTCCTATTTTACATGAGATAAGCTAGACAAAATCATCATATTAGACAGGGCTGTACAATGCCTCTTGGGAACTTCTCATTAAGGAAGGACACTTCAGTGTTACCAATTATGGTTTCCCATCGGATAACTTGCTCTCATCAAAAGCAGCTCGACTACTTTGACGCAAACATGTGGCTGAAGAGACACTCAGAGAGAGGGATTCAAGACACTGCTTTGTTCAGGGCTTTGGTTACAGGCATCTGAAACCCTGCAGCACCATGGTCATCCCCCCTAGAGTCCTCTTTAGGCTGTATCATCAGAGAATTGCTTTTGCAGAAGCAGCCCTGTAGTTTATCAATATTAACCACTGCAGTCTCCATGACTGGAAGTCATAGGCATTTCTGCTGGTTTTGGCTGGGACAGAGTTAATTTTCTTCCTAGTAGCTGCCATGGGGCTGTGTTTTGGATTTAGAATGAGAATCATGTTGATAACATCCTGATGTTTTAGTTGTTGCTAAGTAGTGCTTACACCAGTCAAGGACTTTTCGGCTTCTTGTGCCCTGCCAGCAAGGAGTTGGGAGAGGGCACAGCTGGAACAGCTGACCCCAACTGACCAAAGGGATATTCCAGACCATATGGCCTTTGTTTTCCCAAGTCCCTATTCCATGTGATGGAGCCCTGCTTTCCTGGGTATGGCTGAATCCCTGCCTGCCCATGGGAAGTAGGGAATGAATTCTTTGTTTTGCTTTGCTTGCGTGTGGCTTTTGCTTTACCTGTTGAACTGTCTTTATCTCAACCCACGAGTTTCTCACTTTTACTCTTCCCATTCTCTCCCTCATCCTGCTGGGGTGGAGTGAGCGAGTGGCTGTATGGTGCTGAGCTGCTGGCTGGGGTTAAACCACAGCAGCGTTTTATGAACACAGCACTGACTGGAAAATGGCACATACCGATCCCCAGGTCTAGCATGCTGCTGCAGCTCATGGGTTGTGAACTCTGCCACAGCAAAAGCTCTTTTCAGGATACCAATGACTCACGTTTTAACTTAATGAAGTTTCCCACCATCTGCTTATTTTTTAACACAGGTTTTTCAAGCAGCAGACTAGGAGAGGAAAACATGACCAGAACTCTAGGACTTGCCAGAAAGATCCTCAGCTGATTAGGATCAGTAACTGAAGCTGTAGCTATCTCCCCACAAAAACATCTCGCCCCTGACCAAAATAACCCTGGTACATGCATCATCTCATCATTCCCAAATCAACTACCAAATGCCTGCAGTTCTCAGGCTGATCTATTAAACAGCGCAGAACAGCCAGTTTACTTTCACACATTAGAGTGAAAATGGTTCAATAGCTAATTCACAGAACAATCAGCCAGCCCTTGGATGAGTAGCAAACTGAATCCAACTTTAACTGACTGCAGCATATCAGGCAGAGGCCTCGGCTGTACCACCTGAGGTGACATGACTCAGTCTGGAGTTAGTATCTCCAGGCAGGATACATTATTAGAAGAAGCTGACGTGCTAAAGCAGATGGGAGATAAACATGGCTCATTTCCACACCTCTGCCCATCGAAGAGCTCACTTACCTTCTGTATAAAGTTCTCAACTTTATTTTGCAGACCCCACCACTTGAACTTGACTGTTACCAGTTTGTAAGCACACATGTACGGACAATCCGTCTGCTTCCCCAGCTCCTTCTGCGAAGACACAAAGGTAATCACACCACGACACAGGTCAATTGTCTCCAGGAAAGCAGCTCCTTCAGTCCTAACTATGAAGTCTTTCCACAGTTCCTCACAATCATTCTCCAGGAAAGCAGCTCCTTCAGTCATAACTATGAAGTCTTTCCAATCACCTTGCATCTTTACACCTTGCCTATCTTCTATTGACAGGTTTTGCCACACCTTTGCTCACCCCTTTTCCAAGGCACTGAAGAGCACGATGAAAACAGACCTGCATTTCCTCCGCAGGTGGTCTTCCCTCACCTTTGGGAATGGCCCATTCCTTCCCCTCCTCTGTTCTACATTTTTTCTTCCATTAAAGTTATGTCTTTCAATATCTTCGCTGTTATGCCATGGCTACTCAGTTTCCCTAAAAGTCTTTGGGCAAAGTCCCTATTTAAAATGTTTTGGAAAGAGATGATATCATCTGAGTCATCCACATAATTACCAAGCCTTACAGAAAACTCCACAAGGTTTGTAAGGTGGGACTGTTGTACTTCCTTTTACAGGAGTCATATCCCCTCTTGCCAAGTGAATCATATCAACCTCAACTTCTACTAAGTTTGCCTACTACAGGTCAGACTTGCACACCCACAGCTCCCCAGATCCCATTCAGGGGCCCTTCTAAAGCCTGGTATCATATTTGCATTTCTAGAGTCTTCAGATTCCAAAGATGGAAGTGAAAGGTTAAACACTGTTGCTCATAACTCAGCTATTTCGTCCCTGAATCCTCTTGGGTGAACCCTTGGGCTGAACACCAGACAGCTCTGGCAATTTCTTGGAACTCATTCTATTTGTACCTAACTCTTCCATTTCCTTTAACTTCAGAGCAGATCACCAGCCGAGTTCTGCGTTTCCTTCTACAGAAGCAAATCCAGGTTTTTACATGTATCCCTTTGGCTCCAAGCCCGAGTGTCTATACTTCAGTCATGCAAGCTGAGAAGTGCCTGAACTCATGCCATACATACCTTCCAGTTGGGACCTAAAGGTCCACGTCCAGTCTTGACAGATTTAAATTTTGCTGGATCTTCTTCTGCCTTGTAATCCTATTGGACAGACACACAAGATTAAACAAATTATCCCACTGTTACCCAGCTGCTCGTTGTCACAAAGGATTTCTTTATCTGGTGGGCAAAGACTAACCTCTAACTGCCTTCTCAAGAGCTACTGTTTTCAGACTTCCACACTAGGTCAGGCACTCTCCAAGGAAACATATTTCTCCCCCCTGTGCTGTGTCCTAGACCTATTTGAAGAAGTGGTAACAAACTGATGTGACCTTTGTACGGACTCTTTTGAGGTAAGATTATCAGATCTGTAAACCCTCAGGGTAGGTTTCCTGTAAACACTCATTCTCTGGGAGCTAAACACTGCTGCTGCAGAAAATCCCTGTGCTCCCTGGAGCTGTGGGATCTAGTGTTTTTCCCAGCACTATATCTGTATGATGCTCATGTACTGCACACTAGAAGACAAGGGTAGTCAAACTCACAGTACCACCAAACAGAAAGAGGTATCACAGCAAGTGATTTGCAGCCTTCCCTTCCTGCATCCTGGATACTCTACTCCTACCCCCAGTTCAACTAAAATGAAAGCAAACTCAAATCATCATCAGTTTAGTGCCAAAAGTGATCAATTAGTAGCATCTTTTTCTGGACTCTTCTGCTCCAGGTGAATTCTCCTTGCACTCTGACAGCATTTAACTCAAAGAAGTCTGTAATTGCAGGTACAGCCTAGTACCTGCCTAACCTATCGGAATCAGAAGCTCCTCATGTTCTACCAGTTCATCTTTATTGGAGAGATAAGCTAAAATAAGTACGAGTTCCGTTTTAATAGCCAAGGCCAAATTTGGGAACAGGTAAATTAGTCATATATGAATGGTATCAGAAACACTAAGTGGAGAATCTCAAACAATATTCCACTTCTATATAGTGGGTTTTTTTCCAAGACTGTACAGAAACATCCCTTACTTTCTTACTGTAACTGTCGTGACTCTTAGAACCAAGTATTAGCTACATGATTTCCAGATACACTTGTTTTCCTCCTCTTTCCGTCCTCTCATTTGTCCTGTTACCTGTAACCATCCCCGGGAATACAGTTTCTACATTACCCCTCTCCCAGCACAAGGCCTCCCACACTGGGGAGCTCTTACCCACCTACCGTACCTTGGGAAGTACTTGACTCCGATCAGCAATGTCTATATAAATAGCTTCTACATTCTTCCATACATCTGGCTCCAGTTTATGAACCTGCAGCGAAAGCACAAGGTTATGGGAACAGATTCAACTACACCACAGTCCCATTCTAAGGCCGTAAAAAACAGATGGAGGTGCAGCCATGCAGTGTTCCCCTCCCACGTACGGAGAGGACACACCATGGTACACACACAACAAGATCTTCTAAAGCAGCAAAGGTGCTCACACAGAACACGTGACGGGGTCAATTTTATTCAGCGTATATGACAAGTCAGTGAGAGGGAGTCTCTGCCTTGCTAATGCGATAAGCATCTCAAATCCAGGAACCCAGTGAGTAGCTGGCCATAGTTTAGGCCTAGCCAGCAACAAAAGACCATGTGGCCACTCGCTCGCTCCTCCTCAGGGAGGGAGGACTCCTCACGCTCTGCCCCTGCTGCCGTGTGGGTCCCTCCCATGGGAGACAGTCCTCCATGACCTCTCTGACACGGGTCCTTCCCATGGGCTGCAGTTCCTCAGCAACTGCTCCAGCCTGAGTTCCTTTCATGGCGTGCTTCAGGAGCAGCCTGCTCCAGTACGGGCTTCCCATGGACTCACGGGCTCCTCGGGCACAGCTGCCTGCTCTGGCGTGGGGTCCTCCCTGGGCTGCAGGCAGGTCACTGTCCCCACGTGACCCTCCACAGCTGCAGGGCACAGCCTGCCCTCTCACCACAGGCTGCAGGGGAACCTCTGCTCTGGTCACCTCCTCTCCTCACTGACCTGGCTGTCTGCCCAGTTGTCTCTAACATCCCACTCCTCTCTCCACACTGTTTCCACTTCCACTGCTGGTTCCCTTTTTGGTTTCCCCTGCCCTTAAATAGGTCGCGCACAGAGGCTCTGACAGGCTTGGGCATGGCCAGAGGCGGGTCTGACTTGGAGCCAGGAGAGCTCAGAGCAGCTTCTCACAGGAGGCACCCCTGTGGCCCCATCCCCTGGTACCAAAACCCCCCATCACACAAGCTCACCACTCAGTTCCATGCGGCAATTCTCTAATCCAGCACAGAAAACAGCATTGTGACATTAAAGAGGGAAATAAAACACACGACACAAGTACTCACATTCTCTTGTGTTCCAAGATCTGATTTATGCCAGGTCTCAATTTTGATCAGGAAGTCATCCTTCATATACTCATTCTGTCATCAAAACAAAGCCTCTTGTTAGTCTTTGGATATATAACTTGGCTTCTAGATAGCTAGATAAGCAGTAGGAAAGGCAACTCAAAGAATTACAAGGTGATTAGGGTTTGACTTAGGGAATTTGAGAATTACCTGTGAGCACATCACTGCTTTCAGAAAAATCATCTGATGACTACGTAAGGTGAAATAAACCACAAGCTGTTCACTGAAACAACTTAAGTTCCATTGTTTTAGTGAAACATTTGGAGTTGATAGTTTGTTTTTTTAAAGGACAGCATCTGCCACTCTATTCAGAATGGTTAACGTAAGTTAACTAGGCAGCCACTGTTGTCAGAGATTACTGATCTAGCACCGAGTACCTATTTGGATGCAACTCTTCGAATGAAGATGTTACATGGATGTATTGAGAGTTTTTGACACTGGAAAGGGAAAGGACAAGAAGCACAGTTCTGCCAAGTCAGCAAAAAACTTTCCATTTCTCATTATCACTGTGAGTAGAAAAGGACTTCCAAAGGTAACCCTACCCTCCCTCCAGGGAGTAGAAACAAAAGCACAAGTCAGTGAAACACTCAGCATGCATAAAGGAAATCAAATTCAGAAGACAGGTTACTCAAAGGGACATAAGGGTATGAGGTATTTCTTCTAATCAGTTTGTCTGGGTAGTGGTGCACTCCACGTGCAATGCTGAGCGCCGCTGCCGTAAAGAGATCTCTGCCCCTAGTTACACTGCGTCTGCGGATATGCCACAGTTGATAAAGGGGGTTAATCTACATGATCTTTCAGTGACAAAAGCTAATGTTCCTACAGTTCGGGCCAAAGAGCTTCTTGTACCCAGAACGCTTCATTTCAGACATTACACATGCTTCATACGTCATCAGTAAAAACAATACTTACTGTAATAACTGGTCCAAGAAATCAACACATGAAAAGAAAGAGATACAGTACTTTAGTGAAAAAGGAATGTACAGCAACCATCACCCTCCTCCCCCTATCAGCAAAACAGGGACAACTTCAGCTTCCCAGGGGCTGCTGATGCTACTGAGGAAAAAACCACGGAAGTCGAGAAAAAGCAGCTAACGTCACCCCCCTTGCCACTGGAAATTCCCAGACTTGGAGAAACCCAGAGGAGCAGCAATTAATTATGTACTGCCATTTCTGCTCCCTGGACTCCAGCCAGCTGGATGAGAAGACGGAATAAGCATGTTCAGCTGACGGCATTTTACCAATCCTTTCTCAGCTTGCAGATAAGAAACCTCTCCCCAGCTCTGAAGCAAACACATGCTGAATTTGAGGCCAGTGCCGACCTCATCGCTCCCGCGTGCCGTAACCAGACCCTGTGCATCTCTACTGCTCGTGGTAACTAAACTCCCTGGGTAGTAAGGCTCAATTATTCAACACAGAAAAGCAATTAAAGATCCTGTAACAGTCAGCATCTGCTCTACCTGAGCCATCAGAGTACGTGAGCAATTCTGCTCTGAGAATAAGGATGCCTGAAGCCAGAGTTGAACTCTTCTCGTTTGTTCTGAAGTTTACCATCAGGGCTTTATTAAAAAGCAATTTTGTTTTAAAGGTAGTACTACAATTTGTGAGTTTCCCCCAACACCCTAAAGACAGTCCCATCCCTTATCACCTGTCATGCACATCCAGCTACCTTAACTGCCTCCTGCTGGGCCTTGCACTGCTCTAAACCCCTAACTATTTGAAAATTGCTTTTTACAGCAATTTAGAGATGGCTAATTATTTAGACTGACATGCTGGGGTGGAGGGAGAGAACAAGGAAGCAGAACTGAGGCTAATTTTTAAAAGGCTGAATTACAGCTCAAAGAACATTTCACAATTTCTGCAAGGAGTTTTTTTCCTGCTAGTCCACGCAAAATACTGAATAACCAGCAGTAATTATAAAACAGAGCCTTCCCACCTTCCCATGACAAACTACTTGGCCATGACTATGCACCATGACTGTGCAGCTGCCTTAAAACAGGTTTCTTCACCTTCCTAATTTCTTCTCTGTGGAGAAGACTCCTCATTTGTACAGCAAACAAATTAATCTCTTTGGAAATGTCCACGAGAACTTAGATGCTCAATTTGCCATAAATTACGGCCTGCACTTGAGGCGTTACAGCAGCAACTCCTACACATTTCAGCTGCAGTTGTAACTTCTCGATTTCTTGACATCTGGCCGCAGGCATCTCACGCTGACACCCAGAAGAGTGGAACATACATCAAATTGCTTTTCTAAAAACATTTAAGCAACATTAATATTTAAGTCAGAGTGCAGAAAAGAACCAAGAACACTCTTCTCCTTGGCACCAGCCCACAGTTATCACTGTTAGGTAATCCTCACTTCAGATTTTACTGTACAAGCTGTAAATCCATACAATGATAACCTCACTACAGTTCATACTCTCAAAGGAGGAAAGCCAGGCTTCCATTCAAAGTAGATAAACCCAACATCTTAGAGCACAAGCAAGCGTGCAGAATTGCAGGACGCTATAAACTAGGCATTTAGATTCCCTCAACCTGCAGTGCTGCTTTGATAAGGGTATATAATATGCATATTAAAGTAATAATCGAGCTTTTCAGAGGAGATACAAGGAAATGTAAGAAGGATGATCTCATATAATTAAAAAAAAAAACCACACAAGGCACAATTAACTAAAAGTACTGCTTTATTCAAACTTAAAAGGCTCTGTGATAGCTGCCGGTCGAGTAAGCAGTGCCCCAGAGAGCAGCACGCTAGTATCACCTCGGTACAGGAGGGCACAGGCAGCAGAACCACAAACTCCTACACCAACAAACCAGGCTTCTCGCTCTTCAGTTTCAAACTCCAGCGAGAGGAAACCAGCGTGGCATTTTCTGTTGCACAGAGATTCACATCAGGCCATCCAAGCCTTCTCACGTACGACCAAAATACCCATGCGTGTCCCAGAGTAAAAAGCTAATGCACGAGGCAGCCTACACCACCTACATGGGTGCGTCCCTCCTGCCCAGTGCGAGCAAGGGAAGGTTTCAGCAACTTCCCTGAGCTTTTCTTGACTCACGTCAGGCTGGCAGATTCTCTAAACAGATTTGTCAGCCTCCGCATAAAAACTGCCTTCTGCTCCAACCCCCACAACAAAGCCGTTTCTATCTCATATTACACTGGTGTTTATTACAGTTGAGGGTGGGGGTTTTTTTTGTTATGTTAGCATTTCTAGCATACCAAAATCTGAAATTTCTTGGATGCTGTTGGAAAGTCTTGTAGGTGATTTTAGCATCACATTTTTGCCACTGAAGTAGAACGTTAGCAGTGTGTGACTGAGGGATAAGCAGCTATGGGTGACAAAACACGCTAACTCTACCCCTGCTATGGGTGACAAAACACGCTAACTAGAGTTTGCTCTAGTTGTTTCAGAAACTGGTGGAGAAGGAAAAGAGAAGGAGACCACCAGGCATTATGTCTAAAAAAACCTACTGGAGCCAACTTAGATCTGTTTCCACAATTTCAAGGATTAATGAAAGAACAGGCTGTGTTTAAACCAGTTCAGTGTACTCCACATGGAAATAAACTAGACACGAGCTAACTGAATTAATATGCAGCAAGAAAACTGCACAAACATTAGAAACATAGGTTGCAGATAACTTTGCTTCAGCATCTTGAACTATGTGACACATCAAAAAACTATTCTGCAGCCGATGACAACAGTACTTGAATTTTGTATTTGAAATACCCATTCCACTACACTGCCGCACATATTTTCACATACTGAGGTAACATCACCCTCTCCCATTGCCAAGCTTTTTCCTGTTTTTAAAACACTTCAAAGAAGTTCTCTTAAGTAAATTGTTGAAAAATAAATTTTTCTATATTGAGTTTCCAGAACAGTTGGAAATTTTTAAGTTTACCGTTCCCATGGCAACTGTACCACTACCAAATAGCAGAAAATGTATCCTTCAAAGATACAAACAGCATAAAACACAGCAAAAAAATGCTACATAAGTTTGGAGGCAAAGTCAAATTTGCAGTTCCTACAGCAACAAAGACCAGAAAACCAGCAGTAGTTAAACACTGCAGCTGATAACTTCAGTAAGACACTAAACATTCCGTAGAAAATGAGGCTGACATGATTTCCCGACTTTGCAGAACTTCCTGAGCCTCCCTCCGGACTTCACAGATGGATTCGCTTTGCGCTTGTTGGATGGGATTTGGATCCCTGTGTCAAGTCCCCAGCCACAGAAGCAACTGTGGCTTTACCTGTTCCACCTTCACTAGCCTTGGATGCTGCGACTGAGCAAATACCCATCGCGTAACACTGCTGCTCCCATCAAACTGCACTAAGCAAGAGGCAACCAAGATCTTCCCTTTTCCCCTCCAGCATCTTCCTTTTTTTCCCCATCAAGCTATGCTGCACTTGAGTACATAAAATCATCCCTTGTACATTGATTTCACTAGTGTTACACATCTGCTCCCTTAGGACTAACGTCCATTTCTTGGTTTGTTCTTTTCCACCATCATTCATTAGCAGCACATCAAAATAGCACATTTATTTTAACTCCACAACGCTACAATTTGCTTTTCCTGACCACAGAAAGGGCTTAGAGAACAAAAATCTAAGGTAAGAGCTGAAACAGCTTTCCAACTGGTTACCTCCTTCATTACCCCCCACCCCATCCTCCCCCCTGCCCCCTAAGAAACCAACAACCCAGCAATCCACTGTCCCTCCCCATGCACTCACCAGTTCTGCAGTAGGGATAGGCATTCCATGCTTTTTCATGTATATTCAGAGCTCCCTCGGGGGCCAGCATTCTCACAAATGTTGGCACTTTGCTGCAAGTTTGGAAATGGGAAGGAAGGAATTGATGAGAACTAATGTACCGGGGAGCTGTGGCCCAGGCACGCCAAGACAGGCAGAGTATCACCTCAAATACGGACGCTAGAGTCTTGCACATGTGCACTCCAGTGGAATTGGCAGGGTTCTCCCCACCCCCAGTACAACGATTTCCAGAGACTGCTGAATTGGACAGGTTAATCTAAACCTTCTTTACATAATGAAAGAAAAAAAACAGGTGGTTGAAACCAGGTTGGTATCTAGGAGGTGTTTTGCTCTTCAGCCAAATTCAAGAACCAAAATAGTGGATTCTTTGCTTTGAAAAGCTCAGAGCCAGATTTTCTTGGGACAACAGCCAGGCTTGCAGGGGCAGATAGGTGTACCAGTGATGCTCACTTCCAGCTGTACCCCCTGCCAGCTGCTGTTACACACCTGCCTTACCCCTGGGTCTTTTCTGTCTCTGACTGACACAGTCACGGCAACCCTATTGCATCTACCTCCAGTTCCTCTTGCCCAAGCAACCTTGCCCGACTCTGGGAATAAAATGTTCCACGTACCTCTGTAAATGGTAGATCTTGTGTGTGTACTGCCCACGCTCTCCATCTCTTTCATAGGGTTCGTTCACCAGGACCTCCACTCCTTCACCGCCACCAGTTTCATTTTTACTGGCTTCTGCCACGGAATACAGCTGTCCCACTTGATACTAAAGAAGTTAAAGACACATTATTGTGATAGCTATACTTCAGCAGAAGTAATAACTTCACCAGTAGAAGCCAAGGATAAATTTATTATCTGAGGAAAAGGCAAGGAAAAGGACATCCACTTGTGTGTCCAGATAGCAGCTCATTTAATTTTATTCTGGTACAGAAAACTTGAGTGGTAGTTAGGAGGAAAGCACTGCCAATAGGATAGTTACCTGTAACGCTTAAATCTCAGGCTCCAAACCAACACAAATTGAAGAGAAAGTAACAGAATAATTAGCCTGAGTACGACATTTAAAGAAAAGGCAGGAGATGTCAGCCATACAGTAGCAAAATCCATTGTTTTTCAAGCGTTTTGGCACACAGGTGGCCCGATTGTTCAGGTCAAGTGGAGAAAAACGCACAGCCAGTCCTGAAGTAATAAACATATAGTACCTTCTCCAGAAAAATCCCAAAGAACTCCGCAGGAAGTTTTTTGACAAAATGGCAGCCTTATTTCCCAAGAATAACTCAAACTACTCCATACGACACAATCTCTTTCATACGAAGCATGCCCAGATGTTTCACAGGGAAGAGCAGAGGAAAACCAAGAACATGAGCACAATAGAACACGCTTCTCTGCAGAAGATGTAAAGACTGTTAGTCTTTACTCCTTTTGCCTTTGGTAGCTAAAAAAGCAGATGCAGAGCTCAAAAGAAATATGATCAAATGAAGAGAATTCACACAGGCCTCTTTGAGGCAAAGTTAAATGAACAGACAAGGTCTGAGGACGAAGAAGCTAAAGCACTAAGTCAAAAGGAAGTGCTCAAACTTAACAGAGCTAAGTCTTCAGAACGGAAAGCAAGCAAAACAGCAACTGCTGCCTAAGGCAGTATAGAGAGGCAGCCTGAAGGGGTAATCCATGAAGTGTTAGGCATCAGAAGTGCAGTGATTAAAAAAAAACCCCACACCAAATCCCAGAAAACCTCCAAAACATAACTACAAAGCATTGGAACACTCTTTAGGCCTTCTTCCTCTTCCCCTGCACACGGCTGGGCATCAGAATCAGGAATAGCACTTACCACTCCCTACACTGAAACGCAGGCTGGGAACGCGGAATACTGCTCAGAGCTGACAACCCAGAAATACCTCACGAGGCTGGTACATCTTCAGAAACGAAGGAAGATTTCTACGCTGGTTAAATTTTGTTGTCAGAGCATCCAAAATAAAACCAGTACCCAAGCTCTACAGTGTTTTGTACCATCTGGTGCTAACAAAGACCAAGAAAACTTTTATTCCTATTGGAAGAGCAGTAGATGGTAAGCCAAAGTAATAAGGCTAGATGGGGGCAGTTCCTCAGGGGCACCAGATTAACTCACCATTCCTCAGACCATCTGGGGCAGGGCAAAAAGTATCCCAGAGGGATTTAAACAAGTGCTCTATGCAGTCCCAAGTTCAACACGCAGGCATATTAAGTAAGCCTGAGTACTGTTAGACTATCCCTGAAAACAAAACCAAACCAACGGCCATCCAGTAAAAGCAATCTATAAGAAAAGCAACCTACAGATTGCTTCTGAGCTAAGAGCAACAGCCCTGCTGGTTCCCTCCAAAGGTCCAGGTTATACACGAACCCTCACAGTTCCTGCCCTTTCACCAGCAGATCGGATGTCAGGCTGGGTCTGGGGCTGCAGGACAACTCTCCGCCTTCTGACATTTCATACACTACATTGCTTTCCTTATGACTCCCTACAGATGACCCATACAAACCGGAATACTCACCTCCCTCCAGAAAACACGGACAGTTGTGAAATCTTGGAAGCAAGTTTAGTTCGCGGAGTAAGAGCCACACGTACACTCATAGAGAAGAACTTCTCAGGAGTTTGGCAACTACAGCATTCGAGGGGAGGACTGAATGGCTTTGACTGCTTTGCAGCAAGTCTCAGGACAGGTCTCCAGGGGCACAGACTAAGTCCTCTTAGTAACAGTCTCTCATTCATTCCTTCTCCCTTTTAAATACATGGGCCAAAGTTCAGACACTAAGATGATAAGCTCTTTGGTTCGGCATCTTCACCGATTAATCTTCCCTGTTATTTCTGATCCTTTAATCGCATTGATAAAGGAGATAAAGGCCCAAATAAAACTGTCGCTATCAACAAAACCCATGGCATCTGCCTGCAAAAGTTAACAGGAAAACAGATTCTGGCTCCATGAAGTCCAGAGTGTCCGGCAGACCCATCCTCGCACACCTGAGAGCTCCCAAAAACCTTCTCTTCTGCAGGAAGTTATCCCTCTCGATCTGTGCCACACCACCTCTTACACAGCTTACCTTCATTACACCAGATTTCTTTCAGAAGGCCTGATCTCAACGTAGCCATCTTCAAGAACAGCTATTCCCCTGAAAGCAGCTTTGAACACAACTAATAAATAAGAGTCCTTTGTGTTTGGCAAGCTCTTTCCCATGTGAGAGGAACAAAGAGGGAGCACAGAATGTGTACACACAGCTCTAATCCATACCAGCATTTCAAAGAGGCAGCTGGCAAGACACCCACACGGCCGCTCAAGTCCGTGCTCTCAAAGCGGGCCCCGTGCACCGTGGTGTTGCTCAGAGTACCAGCATGAAGGTTAGCACCTGCGACACAACAAGGTGGTTTTCTTTTTGCTGCCTGCAGTGCGACAACGTGCAGAACAACACAGGAGTGCAGCCTGCAGCCTGCACTCGAGCAGGACCACGTTCTGGCAGAGTTTCCTAGCAGAAGACAGTCTGCTACAGTCTAACTCCTACATCCCAGCCTTCAAGCTTTAGTCATCACCAGGGCTTCTCCTCCACTGTTTTGTTCCCATCTTAGCAGTTACTTGGCTAATTATTCAGCATCGATCTCTTCATCAAGTCGCATCTCCCCACTGTCTTCCTGATCACTGGTTTTCTTCTGAACTCCTTACTGTTGGTTAAGCTTCATTTGCTCGGGGTGAGGGGACTGCGCACAGAATGACACAGAAGACTCCCTCAGCCTTCTTACAATGCCTCAAAGTCATGATTAATTTCATTAATTAGATTACATATTGGCATAAGACTTTTGGCAGCAATTTACACACTCAAGGTGCGAACTCTCACGTCTTTTGAGCAAAAATTCCCCATACTGAAGTGAACTCAGAATTCCTCTGGCTAGCCAGAGATGTTTCACGAGCAGCTACAGGGTCAAGAGACACAAGTCTCCAGATCCAAGTTTAAGTGTTTTGTGCACAGAGAAATCCTGGAAAGCAATGAAGTTGCATCAGTTGTTTTGCAGTGCAGACAGCAGTGCAGTGACTGAGGGATGCACAGATGTGTCAGCATCTTTCCACTCAGGAAGGGAGAATGAGGCAATTCACAAAGCAGCAGGCATCCTTTGAGGCAATACTGGAAACAACCTTTCTCCCTAAGCTTACCTTTAAAACTGCCGTATCACATAAGTACATGTGCAAAGCTAAGCGAACTCCAGAACTCTTTCTGCTTAGGGAACTGTTTCCTGAAATCTGGCCCATCACGAGACCCACCAGACCTTGGAAAGGGGCATCATTCAGGGGACATGGTGACAACATGCAACTCTGGGGAGAAATTAAGTTTGGTCAAGTTGGCGGTCTACCCACAATCCAAGCACATTAAGGTGTTCTCTCCTCTATTTTCATTCCTTCTAATCATTTTTGTTTGCTCTTCACTTTACAGACTTATCAGTAGGTTACTCAATTCTCTGGAACTCCCCTGATCCAGAGGGGAGGAATACACATCCTTAAGCAAATGAACCCAGGGCGTCCTCAGACAAGGAGGTTGCTGGAGGCCAACAGATTTACGTACCGCCCGAAACCTCAATATTCCACACAGGCAGCCTACACACAAGGCTCAAACATGCTTGGCACTGAACAGTCAGCCAGGGAGGGAAAAGAGCATAGTGAGGGACTCGCTTTAACTGGATGAAGGTTAATCCTAGTATCAGAGAACTCAGAAAAACCCCATGCTGGGTTCCATCCAGACTAACCCCTTCAATGAAACAATCTGTATACTGATGCTTTGGCTTTCTCTTTACACAGCTGCTACCTAGGAGGCGTATCACTGTGAGGCAGGGCTCCTGCTATTCGTGCTAAGGTCTCACGTTGACTGAGCTCTGGAGTACCTTACCATTTACCCATGACTTTCTCTAACCAGCAGGTTTGCATCCATATCACATCAGCCCTTTCTTGGTCGAGGGCTTCCTCGCACAAGCAGCACTCAGGCACAGTAAAAGATCCAAACATACCTACTAATACTTCTGTTGGACTTCTCTTAAAACTGCTTGAAAGAGATGCTTGCAGAAAGCACAATCTACAGGTAAGAAGCAAGCAACAGATTTTTGGCATTAACATAGTAACTAGACCTACAAATCCTCCTCTGATCAGAGCTCCAAGCTTTCCGTCAACACGTGATGCCTGTCACAGCAGGCTGGTCCACATCGCTTTTCTCTTACTCCCAATCCCACGGCTGCAGGAATACACCACACCAAGTCCTGAACTGTGTTCCGTCCAAGGAGTAGGGTTATAAAAGGGGCATGTTTAAAACAGTGCTGCCGTGATCCAGCTCACCACTGTCTCTGTCACAGTAGCTGCTACGTTCGGAGGAAAGAAAAATGAACAAGAGCTCTCCGTAAGAGTCAGAACAAGCCCTTGACAAGAGCTCACAGACCAAAGGTTTACAGCCAAGGACCACAAGAAAAACAAAATACATCCAGAAGGAATCTACTACAGAAATGCTATAGATTCAGTCATTCCAGCTTCTCATCTACCTTGTTAGTATGAACATGAAAAAACTGAAAAGGCTTACATGGTCAGAATCTCTGCAAGAGTCTGTTCAGTGCAGAAGGGAGGAAGGAGAGGTAAGCTGCAACTCCCAGGGAAAACACCTGGGAGGGAATCAACCACAGGCTTCACACAGCTATTCCATGGCTAGCGTGGCAATCAAAATGACCAACTCCATTATAAACCACATTCCTTCTTCTACCGAAACCATTCTATGATCCAATTAGAGCTTTACTGAAACAAACCCAAAGTTTTCTTTCTGCAAAAGCTAAAGAAGACAGATCTTAAAGATTCCTAAGATATACAAAATCTTTCTTTTGCTGTACCAGCCTCACAAATCAGAAGAAATTGTTGCTCTTTGTGTAAGAGTTTAAATCAAAAGAGTTCCAGCAAAACACAGTTTAAAGGTAATTCAAATTTCTACTAAAGCTTCCTCTTTCTGTTGCAAAAAAGGAGAACTATAGTATTAATCAAAAGGAAACTGCACCTCAGAACAGTCTGACAAGTCAAGATTTGTAATCATCTGTAAGAACTTCATAGGAGAGAGTATCCGTACTCTCAGGCTCAAAAAAATTCAATCATTTGGTCAAAATTATGATGAATGAGTAATAGCACACAGGGGTCCTGAATACAGCTATATCCCTCTCTTAACATTTTCCAGTTTTTGTCCACACAAGTTGCTTTGATCACAAGTTTATTTACAGTCCTAAAGAAAGGAATCAACAAGAAAAGGACTTACCTCCTCCACAGACACAGGCAGGATAACACGGCTGAAAGGGAATACAGAAACAGAAAGTTAACACATACCCCTACAGCTGCAAAACTTCCAGGACATGTTCTCCACAGCACTGGCTACGCTGCTCTCCTCTCCCCCTTATATTCCAGCATCCACCTAGAGCTCGCAACCCTAGCACTTATCCTTCAGTCCCAAGACTATTCGTACAACAGCCTCAAAGAGAACCAACGCATGATAGATCACAATTGCAATCCTATACCAGAACTGTGGAGTTCCCATAGACCCTTACAACTTACCAGCCTACAAATCCGCACAGCATCAGAACAGTTGAATATTCCTTCTCACTACATCCTTGCAACAGTCACATCCTATCCCTCAGCTACGCTCTACAGCAACTTGACACGTGCTTCAGCAATTCTGCAGAGATCTGGGATGGTCACAAGCCATTGCAAGATTTATTGGTGTGTCCTATCCAGTAGGAAACAACGCTAAAGAGAGGACTATGCAGAAGGCTTTCTCAGAGCTGACCGTGAAAGGAGGTGTTGCCATTTCTATACATGAGTCACCTCGGTTTTTTCACATGGTGGTTTCCTGAACGCCTCTTGGAATCAACCGCCTGGACTACAAAGCAAAAACTGCCAGAAGTCACACAGATTCTTTTGAAAGAGACAGGAATAAAACTAATTGTAAAGCTGACCAAGATGCATGTGTGTTAAGGGCTTTAAAAATATTACATATATCTCCAAAACTCAATTTGTATTTGACCTCTGCTTTCAGTAAGGATGATGCTGAAACAAGGAATCAAGGCGAGATACAGATATGAAATGGATATTGCTACTGCAGATGGAAGAATTCCCAGTTCTTTGGATATTAGTCTCAAAGAAATTAGGATATAGAGGGATCAGAAAAAAAGTCCTCTTATTATTTATAAACTGATTTGAAAAAGCAAAACCAGTGAAAATTGTTTGGTTTGGGGTTTTTTTTCCTACGTTAGAGGAATGTTACCAGTAAGACACAACAGGACAAAATGTAAGAGGGGCAAAAGTTTACAGATTACACAAGACTACTTCTGACAGCAACTCTATGATGGCTGCAGAGTACTGCAGAAAAAGCTCCTGAGAACTGCAGATGAAGCTCAGTGTCAATAAAAGCAGAATAATGCATGATAGGCACTTCTTTTCCCCAAACATAAGGGGTTAATGAGGCTCAGATTAGCCAACAATGTCTTGGCGTCTTTATGGAAAAGGATCTGGAAACATCAGCTCAGTGGCAGTTCAAAAGGAAACACAACATCAGAAACTGGAACACCACACATACACACACACAGAGGGCAGTTATGCCATTATCATCTCTCGATGCACCAACATCTTGAATGTTGCATGTAGTTCTGGTCTCCCCATTTCAAAGAGGATACAGAACAAGTGCAGGAAGGCAAAAAAGGTGGTCAGAGATGGGAAAGAGCTTCTGCGTGAGATGAAAGTGGTTAGACCACGCTTTTCGGCTTGCAAGAAAAAACAGCTGAAGGTTTAAGACATGGAAGAACATTAGAGAATCAGGAATGGTGTGGAAAAGGGGATGGAGACGGAAAAACTACTATGTCTCACGACAGAACAATTCAGGACAGAGTAAAATCATTAGGCAGCAGATTTAAGACTAATCAAATGTACTTCTCTACATCGTGCACACTTAAGTTATGGGATTCCTTGCCAAACACAAGAAGTATAAGCGATTTTAAAAGGAGATTTGATCAATTCGTGGAAGTCCATATGCCATTTATTGGTATAATATACTGAACAACAATCATTCTGCTCACTATTTATATATTATTTCCTAAAAAATACCTGCTAGAAGGCAAGACAGAAGAGGACCTTTGGTCAATTCATTATTATTCCTTACATAAGGGAGAACAAAAACCAGAAAATGGATTTCCACAGGTAGACCATGCCGTCACGCATGACATTAGGTTAGTTAAGTAGATAAAACTACAGTAAGAATGAAAAGAGGGATAGGATGATAAGAAAAGACAAAAGACCCAGAAACAAGGAAGAAACAAATAGTTTACAATTTGTTTATGCTCACAAAGAATGCCGGGGGATGACTAACACTTACAGGTAGCTGAGTGATAAAGAAGGAGGAGGGAAGACTACTCAAGAGGATCCAGAGGAAAAGCTCCGCAGGAGCAGCAATGAGAACAAAGACTCCTAACTTTGGGACAGAGCTTGATCAACTTATGAGAAATTATAGTGTGGTTGCCTGCCACATCAAAGGCCTGAAAATGATGAACACTTAAGATCCCTCTTAGATTAAAATCTGCTTCAAATGACAGCAAAGGGAAGTACAGCTGCAGGGAAGGTCAGTGTCATTACCGTCACTTCACAGGAAAGGGAAGTGAGTCTCTACACTGATTCTCCTCAAGGTCTTCCAATGCAGTTTAAATCAAAACAGGGAGAGCAAGCAAGACCTCACCTAGCATTTACAAACCCTGCCACCAAAACAACAATCAAACAAATGAACAAAACCCACACAGTTTATCTGTGGGATGGATAGACAGAAATGAGAGATAAATCTGAAAGACTGCTAGGACATCCAATGAAAACGTTAAAGCTATCACTGCATAACCATCAGTACAAGAAACTGTACAGAAGAGATGTTAAAGACTGTCCGACAGTAAAAGCTGTGACATCAGATTTTTGTTATATTGCTCTATTTCTGTAACATCTCCTAAAATACCCATGAGGCACATCATAATACCCATCTGATTTAGTAGGGAGGATGTGACAAGGGGTCACAGAGATGGAAGAACAACCTGCTCAGATGACATGCAGTTACAGCTCACGTATTTTTACCACCTACACCAGGTAGGCAGTAAGGTACCTGTATGAGGCATCGGGGCAACCGGGACCAATAAAACAATAACAGCAAAGTAACTCAAATACCCAGCTCACACCAAAACAAGTAGTTTCTATATAACAACTGCTTCCTGGAACGCGAGTTTTAGTCAATGAAAAACACCTCCAAAGGCATGTAAAATGGGCAAGTTTCACATACAACATTAAGGAAGATTTAAACCAGAACCAATACAGTGACACAACTCCGAATGGGGAGCTGTTAGAGCTAGTTGGGAATCCCAAGAAGTAAAAACTAAATGTGAATTTCTGAAGTGCAGTAGCAACCTTGACTGTCCTTAGAACCACATAGGCTTTAATAAAAACACAAAGAAGGGAAGAAAAGAAATTGGACAATATAGCTAATGACGAGACTTAAAAGGTTTGGTAATCCTTCTGAAAATGGAAATGGAAACAAATTTAGTAATTCTGATCTTTTAACCTTTGTCTTAACATTTACACTTCTCATTTTGCTTCCGGAACAAGCCCCGTGAAAGACCATTAGATAGGCTGATTTGGTGAGGTAAGTGTTAAATGACTTTTGGAAATGATGCTCACCAAAATGAACCTTTCAGACGCTTAGAAACCTGAAAATTCAAAGTCCGTATGCTCCCATCTTTAGGAGATGCCCTGTAGGTAGCATAGCTCACTGCCAAGTGAGCTTTACTGCAGTACAGGCAAGAGATTGTAAGCAGAAGCAGGAAACAAGACACATGTGAACAGAAATAAACCAGACAGGTGCTGTGAAAGTACAATAACCAACTAAATTAATAGGAAAATATCAATGAAACAGAAGCTACAGAAGAACAAGTTAATTATCTTTTCATACACCTGAAACGAAGCACTTAGCAGATGGAAACCTGGGCTATCCTGTTTAACACTACAGAGGGTAACGGTGTCTCTATGTTAAAAAGGCCAGCTCTGCTGCTGCTCTCCAATTCTACACCCCTACTGTTGGATAAAAACAGCAAATGTTTAAGGATTGGTGAAAAAAAAAAAAAGAGAAAAAGTTAATCATCATTAGAGACAACTACAACGATCAGGGTAACCCTCAACATAGTCTTACTATTTAAATCCACACCGTGATCTGGCAAAGTAATTGCTGTAAGGAGGACACTGCCATGTAGGTAAACGTGTCTAAGACCTGAAAACCCACTTTATCACTGGGGTCACGGCTATCTTCTGTAGG
>NW_010232867.1:0-644 GCF_000690775.1 Eurypyga helias | reverse complement strand
GGGGGGGGGGGGGGGGGAGAAAAAAGCGCCTCTTCCACCAGTCAAAAGAAGTGCAAAATGACAGAGTACACCTCAGAACGCACTTAAGATAACCTTAAGAATTCAGGAAAGAAGTATGTGCGGCAGCAGCACACGGACCTGGAGGACACCCAGCCAAAGTGCACCGGTCCAACGAGCACACCCCGCCAGCGAGCATAATGCAGCCAAACCAAGAAAAGCGATGGGACCAACAGTTCCACACACGCTCCCGACAGACCGTCCGGCCTGTTTCCCACCCGTTTCCCCATCCCCGGGCAGAACCGCCGTGCCGCAGCAGCCGCAGGGACAGGAAAGAACCCCAAGCTGAGGTTTCCCCAAGAAAAATAAATATTTTGGGGCGATCTTATTTCTGGCACATTCACTCCTGTTCGAGCGTGTAGTTAGAAATCAAAGAGCTGTAGAAAAGGGGGATGCACACCAGGCTCGCCACTTCGCCCCCTTACAACGCGAGGGGGGCAGGATGCCCAGCGCCACCGCCTCCCACCGAAACCGCTGTGCGCTGCCCCGGCGGCTCCCAGCCCGCCTCGGCAAGGCCCTCGGTGCCAGCAGACCCCCTCCCGGGGCCACCGGGAACACCCCACACTCGGTGCGGAACCGGCGGGGAG
>NW_010232866.1:0-10841 GCF_000690775.1 Eurypyga helias | reverse complement strand
CCATTCTGTGATTCTATGAAACCCATCACATTGTATTATTTTTTGTTGTTATTCTTGAAATGCTATAATTATTTGAAATTAAATTGCTTGAAAGTTGTGTAAATTTCTAGTCTTCCTTTTGGGATTAAAATAATATTTGGGATTAAGGAATCAATTGAAGGCTTCAATCTTAAAATTTCTGTAGTGAAGGGTAACATACAGGAGATTTATAGAAAGCACTAGGAAATGGGGGGGGAAGGGAGGGGGGCTGGGAAGTAATCACATTTTCCCATATTGTTATTATGTCTATCATACAAAAGCATGGATTACAGAAAATGGTTGCCTAAGGACCACAACAAACCAATGGTGTAGGTAGATGTTTAATCCCAAATCATCTTGTACTCTTGCTCTCACCTTCAGTTCATTCAGATCATACCAGACTCAGTAGAGTTTATTGTTTCTAATTTAAGGTGTCTAACACTACTCAGTACTTTGTGTCAATTTGGGTTATATGCATACACAGAGAAATGAATATTTAAACAAATCAGCTATTTTGGAATTTAAAGTACATATGAAAGAGCTGATCAAGTGATTAGCAAAGAAGACAAAATGCTTCAACAACAAATTATACATAGACTCTGAGCATTTGCATTCAGGGATTAAAAAACTGACTATTGTTCATTAACCTCACCATGTTAAAACTCTTTGGAAGACATGAAACGTGTTGATCAGTCTTTGGGTTTCTATACTTTTTCAAATCAACTTGTCTTACTTCCTAATTTGTAGGAATACTTCTCAAACTATGATTAATATGAAGATTTTGAGACATTTTACTTAGATTTGCTTTTATATAAGAATTAGTATTCACTCTGACCACGAAGAAAATATTTGGATAGCTATAACATTATTTTCAGGAGATAAAAGGAGCCATATCAAGATCCTATTCAGACTGCATTTATTACATTTATATCCTAACTCTTCTCTTGGACACAGGGGCTGTCATAACCTGTCTGTTTTCCTGGAATCTCCACCATTCACCCCAGTTCTAATAACAGTAAATTGAGGAAGCATATTCCTTTCTTCCACTTTTAGCTTACTTCCTGTGGAAATGGAGCTTATGCAGAAATATCTGTTATTGTTGTCAGTAATAACTTTTTAATCTTCCAACCAATTAAAACCAAATTTGAAAACAGGACAGAGATCCCAAATTATTAAGTTTCTACAGGTTTGGTGAGAATCAACAATGTATTAGGAGACACATGTTGCTAGTATTCCTCTTGAGAGAAAATTGAAGAGTTCAGGTCTTGTTTTGTTCAATTTGTGTCAATCATCACCAGTAAATCCACACCAGCATCAGCAGGTGTGGTGGGTTGACCTTGGCTGGAGGCTAGGTGCCCAGCAAAGCTGCTCTATCACTCTCCCTTCTCAGCTGGACATTGGAGGGGTAAATAAAACAAAAGATTTATTTGTGGGTCAAGATAAAGAGAGGGACATCACTCACCAATTACCAGCATGGACAAAACAGGCTCCAATTAGGGAAATAATTTCAATTTATTACCAGTCAAAATCAGAGTAGGATAATGAGAAATAAAATGTAATCCTAAAACAACTTTTTCCGACACCTCCATCCTTCTCAGGCTCAACTTCACTATTCACTCATGATTTCTCTACCTTCTTCCCCTCCAAGCAGTGCAGGGGGACAGGGAATGGGGGCTGTGGTCAGTTCATCACATGTAATCTCTGCTGCTCCTTCCTCCTCATGCTCTTCCTCTGCTCCAGCTTGTGTTTCTGCCCACAGGAAACAGTCCTTCATGAATTTCTCTGAGGTGGATCCATCCTTTCCCATGGGCTTTGATTCTTCACAAACTACTCCAGCATGGTTACCCTGTAGGGTCACAAGTCCTGCCAGCAAACCTGCTCCAACCTGAGATCCTCTCTCCATGGGGCCACAGGTCCTGCCAGGAGCCTGCTCTAGCACAGTCTCTCTCACAGCCTCCTTTGGGCATCCACTTGCTCTGCCGTGGGGTCTTCCACAGACTGCAGGGGAATCTCTGCTCCAGCACCTGGAACACCTGCTCCTCCAACTTCTTCACTGACCTTGGTGTCTGCAGGGCTGTTTCTCTTCCATATTCTCATTCCACTCTCCCAATTGCTATTTCACAGCATTTTTTTCCCCTTCTTAAATATGTTATCACAGGGGTGCTACAACCATAACTCATGGGCTCAGACTTGACCAGTGGCAAGTCCATCTTAGAGCTCTCTGGCATGGGTTCTATCCAACACAGGGAAAGCTTCTAGCAGGTAGTAACAGAACCAACACCTGTAACATCCTGCTACCAAATCCTTGCCATGCAAAACCAATACAGCTGGTCAGCCCAAGCTTTGTGTGTGAACCACAGAAGAGAGACAGACTAGAAACAGAGTGTGACAGTAGACAGAAGAAGCTGGGGACCAGGAAGAGGAAAGGAAACACGTTAGGGTACAGGAGCTGCAGAGGACATGGGAATGACATGCTGCACTGAGAAGGGCATAGGAAAGAAAATGAATCTGAGATTATTACAATAATCTTACAATAATCTGATAGGGATAGGTATCCCCTAGGTAACTCCCAGGTATCTGTAGGAATAGAGTCACAGAGGCTGTAGGATACACAGAATACAACTCTATATTGGCCAGACCAAGCTTCATTAGTGTCAGTTCTTACAGTAAACCCGAGTTTATTTCTTATTTAAAAAAAAGGCAGAGGCTGGGGAGTGGGAAGAGGACTTTTTATGGAAGGGGAACTTGATTTTCTTAATTCATTTTCAGGATGCTCAAATCATATTGAGGTATGTTCATCTTTCATTGTAAAGCACATTTTCCTGTTCCTTAACAGGTAAAGAAATAGAATTAACTCTAGTGAAGACTATTTATATTTCACTTGGTGTAGATTTTTTTGCTATTTATATTTATTCTTTGTACTTCTTTTTAACTCTCTCTCTTGTGAGCTCTCCAGGAAACTGTAATTCATGATCTTGGGGCCTTAGCTCTCTTAATCTCTACTGAATATAACAACAACCCTATTCCTCCCCAAATACAAATATATTGCATAATGTTTATCTTCAGGGCTGAAGTATGGTAGGCATGAATCAGCAATTAATGTTTTGTACATTAATTAAAGTTATGCTATTATGCAATGAGATTGAAATGAAGAGAGATTCAGTTTTATGTAAAATTTTACTTTGATAAATGGTTTGCACATATTTAGAGCGCTTTACAGTATTCAAGTTTCACAAAATTACTGAGCATACCTGTCGATTATGTCTTGAGCAGTACAAAGTGTTTATTTGATGGATTATCTTGATAGGTTTAGGGGGTCTACAAGGAATTTTCATTTGCTACTTTATCCCCTATTCAACAGGCAAGCTGCAGAAAGCTTGTAAGTTAGAAGTGGGCTTGTTTGTAGGAGCTTGAGTCTCTGGCAAACAGCTCACTGCAGCTTTAGTGTAATCAGCTCATTCTTTGGCATTTACTTGCTGCTTTCTTGCCTGAAGGGCAAACACTATCCTAATGAAGCACACAAGGACAAATGACTTTTCCAGGCTGTGATTAATTTTCACAAGCTGACTTTAATCACTGGTTAATTAATAGAAGATTTGTTGATTTACAAAAAAGCACAGTCATTATAAGTAGTATTATATCGATTTGTTTTTCAAGAATTTAATTCAGTAACAAGCTTTTATTTAGAAACTAACTTAATGTGTTGAGATTCCATAGTAGAAAGAATTATAATGTACTAGAAAAGAGTACAGATCCTATATAGCATGTTGTGTTTGTCTGCTTGACTGGGTCTTTTTAAAAGCAGAAACAGATATCAATACAACTCTAGCTACACTCTCCCTGCCACCACCTCCTGACCTCCATGTGGCAACCAGGTGTAAGAATTTTTGCAATACTCACATCAATATTTTTTACTTTATAAATAAATGGTTAGTAGTATTTGATTTATGTTACAGACACAGCAAAGATCACACAGAGTTCAACACGTAAATCAAATTATTCTCCCTACCATGATGCATTTTCTACATGTTTTTATATCATTATGCCATCAGCTGGAAATTGTTTAAGACAAAATTTCACAGGAAGTATTTAGCAACATAGATTAAACTATTTCTGCATGATATTCTGGTAAAAATCATGATGTGAATTCTGTAAAATGCATGCTAATGCGTTTAGATCTACTTGATGAGGCACCCCATTGTGATGTAGCAGGGGAAGCCAGAGCAAGAATCTATGACTAGATTGTAATAACAAACAAATTTAGATTAAAAGGAAAACACAAACTTTTAAGAGTTATGGGTCAATCAGTCTAGGAGACCGAACGATCTATCATTCATTTTTTTAAATGGAAAAATAGTTGCCAGTTTGGAAGATTTATGAACACAACTTTGAGAACTCAGTATGAGGAGAGTGTGGGGAATTTATTGGCAATGTGGTTTACAAAAAATCAGAATAGAGGAGCTAAAGATCTCTTCTGGATATGAAATCTATGAATCCTGAGGCACATAAAAATTGCCTGACAGGTGACACGATACTGTTCTAGCAGACACCAGTACTTACTACGATCAAATGAACATTGTTTATTATATAGATATATTTTGTGATAGTTTAGAATATATTAGACTACTCTAATTATTATTATGGTCATCCCTTATTTTCTGCATAGCAAAAAGATCAACCAACATTTATAGAAGTCATACGTACATATAGCAATATAAGAGGGATTTGGTATTCCCCTTCCATTTATACAGAGTAGGGAAACTGTTCAATTATAAGTTTTTTACCTCCACAGCTGCTCATGTTTTTTTCTGTGTTGGTTTTTTCTTTTTCCCCTCTGTTGCAGAGAAAGATGTAGAATGCACTAATATCTAGCAGACACAAAGTCCCAATCATTTTATGACACCCTTGGAAGTGTCACATTGTATAAGCTGACTACCACATATTCATGAAAAACAATTATCTAGAGTCAATGTCTGCATGCTGAAATCAGGGATGATTTGGAACAAATTTGACTTTAATTTTTGAATCTTCAGTCAAAGGGGATAATGCTTACTTAGTGCTATTTATACCTGTGATTCTTCTCCACAATGATACTGTTCTATCAATTGCAGTAGCAGGAGGCTGAAAATGTAGTTTAACACATACTCTGTGATAGGGAATTTGAATAGCCTTTTTTGAGAGGGAGCATTACACTTCCACTGGGCACTATGCACAACTCCATTACATAATTAAGCATCAATTAAAATGCTATTAAAATAAAGTGTTATCCTGTTGTCTTTTCAATGATGTTATGTTGGCACTTCATCTGCCTAATGTCACGAGTTAGCATACTCGACCCAGTGCTATTAAGGTTAATGTGCAACATGTTTACACTGTACATTAGCATGCCATAACATATGTCAAACATGAAACCTGATCATAATGATGATGGTGCACTCACCAAGGAATTTACAAAGAATAAGGAAAAGATGCTAATTAATTCCTGTGTGAAAGATTGTTGGATTTCATTTGGGTGCTTGACTATTTCAAACTTCTAAAGAACAAGGTAAATAAGACTGAGACCAAAATGAAGCTTGAAGTCTGTGTAGGGATATGACAACAGACAAAAATATTCAGTGCCTAACTTTGTCCTTGTGTCCTCAAGCACACCTCTAAAAGCCAATGGCCAACATTTTGTTACTCTTCTCCATAATAATTCAGTGAAAAGACTTTTTTTTCATCACAATGGATAGCAAAAACTACAGGTGACATTCATGTGTATTTCAGAATGTGCAATATACCATCTAGCTAAGGGTAAATGATGGGCAGCCTGTCTTTTTGCATGATCTCAAAAATACTCTGTGCTTACTGGGTTAACAGCTTGACTCAAATACTGTTGGAGTCATTATTTAAAACATCACAGTCAAAATTAGCTTTTTTGTTTCTTCAAGACCACTTACAACTGCAATAAAGAACTGTACTGAAAAGGCACATGCGAGTTTAAAGTCACTGTCACTTCTTCTATTTATGTATATGACATATTGAAAAATAACTTGCTGTCCTACAACAAGTCAAAAATAAATTTTTACACATTTCTCCAACAGCTACCATCAATCAAAACATAGATTTGTAGTCAAAAGATAACCTCTTGATACATTTAAATTTTCTCTATTTTATTAATATCTTTGAGTATAAAATGGATACCACAACATAGCCTGCAGTGAAAAACAGTGCAGAAATCATACAGACTATTAGCTAACGTAATGTTTAAATACCTTACCTACAGTTACAATGTTTAACTATGTTTAAGAGCTAAATTTATGTATTCATTTATTTTTAAATTCCTTGTGTCACAAAAAGTCTTTGTTGCTAGGGAGTTCAGGGAGGAAAACTATATCCAATAGATACATTCACCTGAAAACAAGAGTGTCAGATTTATTTGCCATATAGCACCATCTAAGCAAATCTGCTGATTTTTTTTTTTTTTTTAATGACTGACTGAATACAATATACTAGGGAATGATGACTGAGAGTTGTGGAGGAGATAAAATTAGATCTGACTATGTCTTTTCATTGAAATGAATCTTCAACAGAAAGTAAAAAAAAAAACCAAACCCACACCACCACACAAAAAAGGGTCTATAGTATATTGTTAGATTCAGCTCCCAAATTATTAGTGGCAAAATTCAACTTATTTATGTGGAAATCAAAGGAAAACCTAAGTGTGATGTCTGAATTCTAGTTAATTCAATATTCTCATTGGACTGCTTGGTGCTGGACAGGTCTAGGAGACAGTCATCTAGTTTAATTGTTATCTAAAGAGCTTTTGTTTTTAATTCATTCTTTTTATATACTCAAAGGAACCTAGATTCCTGTGTCAAAACAACAGTATAATACTTGTTGTGATTCTCTAGAACTAGTATTCATTAAAGATGAAACCCAAAAAGATCTGCAGCTTTTGGGTCACGCTGTCTTTAAAATAACAGATAACAAATTGCTAAACAAAATCCAGACAAGGTATTTTTGAGAGCAACCATCATTTTTATTTCCCAAACACTAAAACAAGGAGCTTGGTAGGTAAATATAAAGGTCAAAATCCTGACTCTATCTTTCATTAGTAGAACTTTCAGGGGGCTTATTCCTTTTCAAAGGTTTTACTTACATGGATAGTACTTTTCACTATGTTTAGAAACAGGGAATCCAATCTAACTCTACAATCAATTAATATATGAGTTGATTTATCTCACATTGAAATAGACCTAATAATTGCCTTGCTGAATTTTCCCTGTATTACTACCTAGGGAGACAAGACCAATGGCCAAGATGGACTTGATGTCTAATTTTCCCATGACAGTTAGACAAATCCTACCCTTAGTTTTCTCAGTAAGATGAAATTTAACCTAAGAAACATATGATTTTAGAATCTGAAACCTTCTACATCATTGTTAAAATTAATGTCTTACAAGCTGTTAGAGATTGTGAATATTTTTACCAAAGAGAAATATAACTCGAACAGGAATGTATTTGTAACTGTCATAACTGAAATAGCCCTTGGAAGTTTACAAAAGCAGTGAGATTTTGTTTGGAAAAAAAACCGTCCCACAATTACTTTTGAGAACAGAAAATTTGTGATTGTTAATCACTACTACTGAAAGAATTCAGATATGTTGACATCAATGGGGATATGCCGCTCAGGCATCATTGTACTTCAGTCAATGACTCGGCTTTCTTCAGGAAAATTCTATGATGCAATATGGATGGCTGAGAAAACAGTCATCAGAGTTTTATCCTGCCCCAAGTAATCTCTCCAGTAAATAAAACCATTCCAGACATAAGAGGGGAAGTATAGATTTTGAGATATTGAATACTATGGAATAATATTTTATATTTGAGTTGATGAAGAAAAAAACTGAGAAACATATTTTACCCTTGTAAAATATGGAAGAGAGAATTCTCCACCTGGCACATCACAGTTACAGTGATCACAAACTGCATTCAATCCCCTGGCAAGTGGGGGAGAAAGAACTCCCAAATGCTTAGGTAATTATCATTATCTTTTTTAATACATAATCATCTGGAGTTTGTGCCAGGAACCATCCATCACCCATCTGTGGCCATGCACAGAAGTTATCACAGCCTAAGAGCTGGCATGATACACTACTGGCTGTGTGACAGCTGGTTGGAAGACAGACTGCAGAAAAATCTGTGATCAGAGGATAGAACCTGGGAGTTCAACCTAAAAGCCTTTACTAGGCTGCTCTGTAACTAGCCATGGTAGATCACTGAATTTACTTGTAATAAACTGACATTCCATCATAAGCTTAGCGTTTTGCTAAACAGTGTAACCTCTAAGAATTCAAAGCTATGCCCTCTCAGATCATTGATGAAATATAAGTCTAATTTTGTTTGTTTATTTAAGGCAACATATTATTACAATGTCATATAGATCCTATGTGCTTAAAATGCATCTTTATGTAAACTATAACATATACTAGCGATTTTAGTTTTATCTAGATAGAAATTAGAACTGTGATGCATTTAGAATCATTGTTTTGCATAAATACATCAGCAATTTGAACAAAACATGTAGACATAGAAAGAAAATAGTGTGATCTTTTGGTGAGCCTGTTCCACATAAACAAGACAACTTGGTTGCGAAAAGGGAACATTGCACAAATGTCACCTTCACAGTTTTTGCGATTTCAATGAAAAATTGTTACTCTGGTTGGCATTCATTATCACTAACTTTAGCCTAAACTGATCCCTTCCTGTACTTCTTTCATTCAGTACAAAGACATATGTTCCTTCAAGACAAGACAAAGCAGCAACTGAGCTTTAGGTGTTCTGAATTACATTGGTGGTGGAACAACATTCTCTCTTTTGACTGAGGAGAAAGCCAAGGGAGCTGACTGACATCTGTGAATGCTTCTTCTTCACCCTCCTTTCTTCGTGTATGAGGGTCTGAGTAGCTGCTGGTGGAGTCATAGCAGCCAGGTTCAACACACAAACTTCACTATTTGCAGCCCACATTGGGACAATGTACACGGTTGTAAACTGTGCCTTTGATGTCTATTCAGATGCAGAGGTTAACCTTACATGCAGATGTAGAAACTGTAGTTCCTTTGCAGGACAGTTCAAAGTAGATGGAGCAACAAAACTAAAAACAAGTTGAAGTGAAAGAATTAAAATTAAAAAGTAGACCAGCACATGCTCCAATCTCTTCCAGAGTTTTTCTGAAATGCTTTCCTCCATGGTTACTCACTGAGTGGGCCATGCCAACAGACAGATGTATGGTCTTAGTATTGTGGTGTGATCTTACCCATGTTCATACATCACTCCTGCTATCACAGTCTGAAGTTTCTGAAATTCTGGTTTGAGTTGTCTAATTAGAGTTATTACAGTTAGTTAAATTCTGAGCATATAACATTTCTTTATACCACCTGAGTATCCACAAGATACTTGCCAACAATATAAACATGAAAATATGTTACTTTCTTGTAAAGAAAAAACAATACTTTGGGTCAACACCACAGATTTGCTATGCAGAGCGGAAGATCCATTTGAAGTTAATAGGATGTAAGTCAGCTCAAGATTTTTCAACTTGTCTGCACCATATCTATGAGCAACGACCACTGCCATGATCATTCATCTTCAGAGAACCAAAGTTCAGACTCAAAAACCCTGAGCTGACACAACTGGTATCACAATGAAATCAACCTCTCTGCTAACTGCTGTCAGAACAATTTCTACAGAATTAGCTATGAAGTTTCACAACTCCACTGACATCGTACTCAGCAATATGCTCACCAAATGTGATTGGCAATCCCACTACTGCAGTTATTTGTCCTTTAGTTTGTTCATTTTTTAAAATTTTAATTTGATTTAATTTGATTTCAAAAACAGCAAAAGCACTATTGCTGTTTTGCTTCATAACAATTTATGGCTTATCATATCCTTCTCCCTTTATTTTTTCAGAAAAATGGGAGTTTATTTTTTTGAACTGATGTTCATTTGTGTTTTCATTTATAATGCTGTATACATATATAAATTTTACAATTGAATTACCTCAACTTTCTTAGTTTATATTTCTTCTACAGGGATGACCATCACAGCTAAGGGTATCTTTCTGCCTTGATTTGGAAAGGATTTTGTTTTCAGCAACATAACAATTGCTACATCTTAACAGAAAACTGACTTCATATTCAGAAATAGAAAATGAGCAATGTTCTGTGCAAATCCCTATGCTGGAACATTTTTGAACAGCATCTGAAAAAAACCATAAAGTTAGTTTGTTGTCTTATGTCTTTCAAGACACTTCTGTAGGGAGACATGTCAAGAGACAGGTAATTCACATTTCCTGCATATTGTAATATCTTTAACCTTAGTAGTCAGAGGTGTGTCCTTCAAAAAATTTTGTATAATCATGTCCTTCTATGATTTATCTTCCTCTTCTCTTTTCTCATGGATAAGAATAGATAAGACTGTCCAAAAAGCTCCTTTTGAACCTACATTATATACTTAGTAATATTGATTCACCACAATCAGAATACCACAGTCATCCCATCACACCAAGAATTTTTACTTTTCTTCTAGTGTTATCTCCTATTTTGAGGATTACGTTAATTTTTGATAAACTCCTCTGAGCAGTGGTGCTGCAACATCATTTTATTAAAATCTATTCAATAGCAACCTGAAAAAAATTCCAGAATGGAACAATTTTGGTTTTGTTTCAGAATTTCTAATGCTGTATTTGTAATCCTGATTTACACTGAGCAGATGTTATTATTTAACAGTCCACAATGATTCTTAGGTCAAGTGGTTACAGATCATAGAATCATAGAATG
>NW_010232865.1:0-7228 GCF_000690775.1 Eurypyga helias | reverse complement strand
TTTGCTAGCCAAAGTTAAACCACAATACCTAGAAATTAATTCATCTTATGGATTTATTAATATTTCAAATAATAATGAATACTAGAAGTGACAGGAACTTAGGTATATCGCTTTTCTAAGTCAAGCGATACAGAGTATTTGAAGATGGCTTTCTCTTAATCTTTCCTATTTAAAGTGTTCCACTTTGCAAAAATAATGAATTATTCATTGGAGAAGAAAAATAGAGAAAGTAAGAACTCTGAACTGAAACATCAATTATTCATAAAATTTTAGATCCCATGACTTTGAGTGAAGAGGTGACTAGTAGTTAATTTTTTAGAAAAAAATCCTCTCAAAGATTATCTTTTTCATATCTTTCTCCTAATTGCATATATTATATGTGAAAATTATTTCATTATGTGTATGAAAAAGATGAGAGCATATAGTAAAAATATACTTTGGTGTTTTCACTCTCTCCACTCTTTGTATATATGCACTTTTTATTATCTTTTGTTCTTAATAACATTGAATCTTTCTATACTTTTTGCTCTTCTTTCTCAGATTTCTGTAAATCATTCAGTGATAACTTTTTTCCTCAGTTGTGGGCATTCCAAATTTAGCAGTGTGTTTGATTTAAAACAAAGCTTTGAATCTGAACTAAAGCAAGCCTTACAAAGAGTTTATTTAATGGGAGAAAAGAATAATGAAACCATACACAGATGATCATTTGAGTTATATATTCTTTCTCACAGGCTTATTGTAGATCCACAGCCTTAAAGAGCCCCACAGAGTATATTAACCAGGACATTATACAATATAGTCACTCTTTCTGGTCTCATTGTATAAATTTATCATTAACTTATTCTGTGACTTAGTTATCAACAAAAACATGGGAGTTTCAAATGACTAATGGCTTTGTGATGCAATCATTTGATCATGTACCAACTTTCTGAATTTTTTTTTTTACTGGTACAATGCTTTATGATTTACAAAGGATTAATAATGTATATAAAGATATAGTAGCAGTAGCAGCACAACATCTGTAAAATGTTAATACATATTTTATGGTGAATTCATGGTACATTATGAATGATGAAGAGGTGAAAACAGATGCCTTTAGAAAATATTTATCATGCACTCTGCTTTTAGTTATGCTATAAGCTGCTCAAGAGCCATCATCAGAAAATGAATAGAGATATCCAGGCATGATGGTTTCAGTCAGAAAAGAGTTAACTCTACTGTGGCTATTATGAAGCTGTGTTCCTGGATGCAGAGAGAAGTACTGATAAGGTCCTAGCTGGCAGTGGAGAATGCGAGAATTGGGCTTGTTCAGCCTGGAGAAGAGAAGGCTCTGGGAGACCTTATTGCAGCCTTCCAGTACCTGAGGGGGCGCTACAAGGAAGCTGGGAGGGACTTTTTGCAAGGGCCTGTAGTGACAGGACAAGGGGTAATGGGTGTAAATTGAAAAGAGGTAGATTTAGGCTGTATATCAGGAAGACGTTTTTCCTGGAGAGGGTGGTGAGGCACTGGAAAAGGTTGCCCAGAGAAGCTGTGGATGCCCCATCCCTGGAAGTGTCCAAGGCCAGGCTGGATGAGGCTTTGAGCAACCTGGTCTAGTGGAAGTGTCCCTGCCCATGGCAGGGGGGTTGGAACTAGATGGTCTTTAAGGTCCCTTCCAAGCCATACCATTCTATGATTCCTTCTATGATTCTATGCCTGCACTGAATTCAAGGTCTTTCTCCGCTTCTGACACTGCAGCTGTGTTCCCAGCTCTCGCTGTCTCCCTACAGGCAGTGCAGGGGACACACAGTTCAGACAGCTGACCCCAACTGACCAAGGGAGTATTTCATTCCATAGTATGTCATACTCAAGGCAGAGGTGAGAAGAGGGTCCAGGAGCCATTACACTCTCTCTTAATCTTTTGGTCGTTTACTCCTGTACACTTGCTAAACCTCTCCCTGAGTACTGCATTAGCTGCTTTGCTGACTCCTGTGCTGGCTCGTTTGTGAGGAGTTGGTGGGTTTGTTTAGTTTTCCCGGTTGTGCTATCGCTGATAGAATTCACTTGGACTCTGCTGCAACAGCTCTTGGGTTCCGGCTCTCGGACTGTGATTGTTCTCGGGCTCTTTGGCTCTGACTCTCACTTCTCAGTACCTGGTTGTCCATTTGTCAGTGAGTGCTGAGCAACTGTATCATAATTGTGTCATATTGTACCGTATGTTTTATTTTTTATTATTTTAATTATTTAGTAGTAGTAATATTTGTATCTATTCATTTAGATTCAATTAGTAAATAGTTCTTATCTCAATTTTATTCGCTTCATTGTCCCTTTTCCTCCAGTTCTCCCCTTCTGTTGGAGGAATGGAGGGGGGAATTCGTGAGAGTGGCTTTGTGGTATTTTGCTAGCTGGAGTTAAACCACGACACAAGGTTACAGTAAGCTATTTATAATGAAAAGTGCAAGCTTTAAGTACTGCAAATGATGACAAAAAGTTGACAAACTACAATTATACAATAAACTGTAGTCTGGTACAGAATAGCCCCCTGAGGTGTTCCATCTTTCTTTGAGACGTGGCATATGGGGCACTTTATCAAATTCTCAGCCTTCAGATTAAAGGAAAATAAAATTGTATCCATTACAAATCCCCTAAAGAGTCTTTACAGAAATATATGTAATAAGTTTGAAAACATAATTTTGGAAAATCAAGAACTGTTGTGTTGTTAAATGATTGATATGTCACACATACCATTGTGACACTGAAAAAATAATTCAAATTACAGACTTTTTCAAATATGGATTAATTTCCTGTCTTTATCCAAGATTGAAGAATAGGTTTTAGGTATCAATGCTCTAACTCTATATAACCTAATTATTTTTACTCCTTCAAACAAACAATACAAATTACAGTATAATTAGCTATTTTTATGTCTCTCTTTCATTTTTCCTTACTCCAAAGTGATAAGCTTTCAAGGAATTTCAGATATAAATATTAGAACAACAGTGTTAAGATGAAAAGAAATTATAATGATGGTTCGTATTTTATTAGGAGAAAAAAATATCTCCTATTATACATATGTATATAGGTGCCTTTTTTTGAAGAATGACTATTAAAATATACTTTGCAACATAAGACTGTAGTCTAGAAAAAGTGTACCTAGACTTTAGATGGACTTCAGTCTATAGATATTAGGCTAAAAATACCCCTCGTTTACGTCACAGTTAAAGAACAATGCTTACAAAAGAATCTTACCTTGCAAGAATATTTTCTACTCTATTGTTCTGGGTTCTGTACTGTAGATTCTGTGATCTTCTGGGAATCTAAAAGTTATTTCTAAAGGAAGATAAAAAAAGAGATTCTGCATATGATAACTGATGGCTTGATAACATCAGAAACTGAATTTTTGCTTAAAAATTCTTGAAGGATTTCTGTGATGGAAATTTACCTATGCTGTCCCACTAATGAGCTCCAAACTGAAGTAGGAAGGAAGACTCTAAGAAAAAGATTGTTCCCTTTTCTATGTCCATTTAACTTTTGATATGTCTGCAGAAACTTCCATTACACCTGGCCCTAATTATTTTCATCTGCTGAGTAAAAAAATAAATCCCATTTTATCTTGTAATTAAATTCTGATATAAAAATGATGCTTCATACAGGATTCACTAGTCACAACACATGCCTTGAGCTGAATTTGCCATCCAGCCAAAGTGGGGTAAACTCTGGTAGATTTTCCTGCCTTTCTATTCCCTCTTCCCTCAAGGAGACCTGGTGCAGATACATATCTCTGTCAGGTTATCACTGGAAAATCTAACTGAGATCTCTACACTTGAGTATAATTTTTCCTCTATAAAACTCAGACAACATAGTGAAAGGTAAACAAAATCGCATTGCAACAACATGGTTATGTTTACTAGTAACTGCCATTATTCCTTCTTAAGCAATGATGAAAAAGAAGCACTTATCCCCCTTTTTCTGAGATGTAAATTTAATTCCATCATCCCTTGTTACAAGCATATATTGCCTTTAGTAGCTGCTAATGACTATCAGTTTGCAGAAACTTTTTAAAACAGTTTCAGGGGGAATGATGACATGGTAAACACAGAAGAGGTCATTAGCACAGGTACAAGGATATTACCTCAATTGCTGGTAATATGTAGACGTTATTTTACAATGTGCTAAGCCTGAAGTGTTCAATAATGTGATGTTGAGAAGACTTAGAATGACAGGCAGCAAAAGAAGTCTGGGTTTCTATTTGTACCTTTAATATTCTTCAGAATGATTCTGAAATTCAAGGGCTAGATGGTGAGTTACTGTGAATGAGAACAGCTTGATTTTCTTCACTGGTTTACTGTTCTTTATTACCAGCTAGTAACAATTTGAGTCATTCTATTTTCTCTGAGACCGATGTTGGTTTTGCTAATAGAGTGTTCCCAGTAAGTATGAAAAGGATAGTAATTTCAGACAGTCAGATACTGGCTACCATATTTCTGTGATCTCTGTGAACATAACCACTTTTTCCAACAAGAAATTTTGGAAAAAGAAAGTCGGCCCATTTGTCCAGGATGCTGAGTGCCTGAAAGATATCTGGAATTTTAACAAACAGCTGACTGTGCACTCCACAGTCCACATCCAATATATCCTGTGTGCTGTAGTGTGCATCTTGAATGAAAGGTAGCTTATAAAACATAGTTACAGAACTTAAAAAAAGAGGAAAACCCAGCAACATAGAGAGGAAGGCTAATACTGACCTTCTAAGGTAACAAAGATTGGGCAAGATGCTTCATCCTGCCCCCAGAGTGGGCAGAGAACACAAGCAGAATGTAGTGCTTCATCGCTGTGTTTAGGTGGGCTGGTGAGCACTTACAAGAATAATAAGCTATACCTGTTTTAGGGCTTTTAAAATAGGCTTTGTAATTTTAAGAAATTAATATTTTTATGTTTCAGAGGAACTGTTTTATGTCACATGAAACCACAATGAACATATTATAGGGCCTACCCTCTGTTAGACCTGCTGATCTAGGCTTTATATATGCTAGATATCTCGGTATGAGGTGCAGAGTAGCTGCAGGAGTTCTGCAAAGGCTAATTTATCCTACTGAAAAGCAACAGGGTTAATTAGCGCATGCATTTCTCACTGCAGAAGCAGTTACGCTGTTTCTGTTATCTGAAGTACTTTTCTTGCTGTCCTCTTGGGTCTGTGTATGCTTCCCTGTGGTATACAGGCATGTTGCAGACTTGCACTTTGTAGGGAATGAATTCACAAGTGAGTGAACAACTAAATTTTCGCACAGGAAGGAGGACATGAGACCTGGCACTGCAGGCCCTTGTGAAAAGACAGCAAGGCAATTGGCTTGATAACAGTGACAGCCTCTGACTGGAGGCCTCTCTAACCCCCATGGGATTGCATTTTCTTTGGTACAGCACTTTGCTCCCCCACCCCTGTCCACTCCTTCCTCGTTCCTGCTCCAGCCATGTTGCATCGTTATTACCTATTAGAACAGTTAATCCTGCCTCTTATTTAAAAGCTTCTGAACCACTGAGCCTACGGGTATCCACTGAAAATATAAACATCAACTGGGGCTTAAAATTAAATTAGTCTGTTTGCCTGTAGTTGTATTTTTACATTAGGAAAGGTGCAGAGGAAATATTTAAACCAAACTTTCCAGTTACCACCTTCCCCCAGAATAAAATTTGATAAATAGATATAGAAAACACATACATTTACATGAATAAAATTGCAAGCTCAAGAGAGCTTAAGATGTAAATTTAGACAGTGTCTGAAAACTGCTTTACTGCCTTCTGTTGTGAACTGCTTGTTTGCAAAGCCATTAATGCAAGGTTCACTTGTTGATCATTCCCAGGACTTCTTCAGTACAGCACCAACACTGACAAAACCCTTTTTAATTTTTTTCATTTTCTTGGGCTAAAATTTTAATTCAAATAATGTGGTTTGTAGGGATTGATGTTCACATGCCGAAGTGCAAAAATAGTTTTATATAAACTATGTAGTTTATTTGACACTGTTGTCAGAACAGCATTTTATGGAGTCTCCTTCATGAAGTAATTTGGCTCACTGTGCAGCACATGAAACTTTAATGGATATTTTAATTTTATTGCTTTTACAAAGCTAAGAGCTATTCTGAGGCTTAAGAAACTCAGGCTAAGTCCTCCACCAGGCTAAATAGTGCAGTTCCATTGATCACAGCAGAATTATTCCAATTTACTTAACTGATGATCTGTGTTGCAATTCAGCCTGGTAAAGGGGATCACACACCTTATGCAGTGGCATAACAACATTGTCTCTTCTAGTCTTTTTTATTTTTCAATAATTTCTAAAACTGTTTGCTTTCTAGCCACTACTGAGCACTCAGCTGATGTTTTCAGAGATATTTATTACAATATGAAAATCTCCTTCCTATGTGACAATTGAAAGACTAGCACTGCATAATAATGCTGGTATAGTTTTTCTCCCGGCTGCATTGTCTTCACTTACCTTTATTGAATGTTATTTGTGAATTCTTCACTAAGAAACTTACTGCCCAGGGTCCTCTGCAGTTCTTCAGAAGCACTGGCTTGAAATGTGTCCTCAATACAGTATGAGAAAATCACTGTAACAGATGCACACACCATTCTTTTGAGGTAAAAGTGTTTTATTGGTAGCTCTGTTTATATAAACAAATGCTAACTGCTGAGTGCTAATTCTGTAAGGATCCTTTTATTTGACTGAAAAAAGTTAATTTAAAAGGAAATTAATGCTTACGTGAACACTAACAATGGAGAAGTATGACTTTAATTCCAAAGATGGCAAAGGAAACGTACAATTTCACTGTGAACCATGACCTTTTCGCCAGTGATTTTCTAGTCTAGTAGCTAAAGCAAGAGATGAGGAATTACAAAATATGAATTTCACTTCTGTTGTTCTTTTTAGTCCAAAGGTTGGATAAATATTTCTCTCATCGTCTACTTTCTTGCTGTTTATGGACATATGGCCATTTATTTATAAATTAGTCTGAGGTGTTTAGAAATACAAGTACACATTTTAAAGAATTATTTTAACATACAAATAATGTATTTTTCTTACTCCTTAAATAATAGAGAAATCCTACTGGAGGAGAAAGGCAATTCGAATTCTTGCTTAAGATGTAAGGTTTTGTTTTAGAGGTGTATTCTCAACATCATTAAGATACAAAATGATGGAATAAGCAAAATGCATGATCAGGTTCAATAACTAAGTCATAGAATCATAGAATCA
>NW_010232864.1:1753-2816 GCF_000690775.1 Eurypyga helias | reverse complement strand
GACAGTTTTCACCCTAAATCTCAACCGTTTTCTTCAAATCAGAACTCTTTTGCCCAAACCCCGTCTTTTTTTTGCCTGAATTCGCCAGATTTGGGGCGGAGGTCTGATGTGGGTGCAGATGGTGACAGACTTGGCTGCAGGGTCTTGGTTTGGCGCAAACACAGTCAAGTTTGGCGCCAAATGATCACTGTCTGAGGCAAATATGGTCGAGTTTGGGGCAAAGGTTCAAGATTGGGGGAAAACAGCAATATTTAGTGGACACATTTGAGGTTTGGGGCAAATGGTCAAAATCTTGTGCAAAATGGTGAAGATCCATCAGGACCACTACAGGGAGTTCCGAAGGGCCGATTCTGGTCTATGTAAGACAGTGGCTGAGAGAGTCCCTTGGGCAAAGGGGTCCAGGAAGGAGGGTTGTCCTCCAAGAAGGAAGTCTTAAAGGCACAGGAGCGGGATGTCCCGACGTGCTGACGAACCGTCGGGGAAGATGCCCAGCCTGGCTGGACAAGGAGCTTTTGCTGGCACTCAGGGAAAAAAGGAGAGTTTCCCAGTCCTGGAAGAAGGGGGAGGCAACTCCAGAGGAGTACAGGGGTCTCGTGAGGACATGCAGGAAGAAAATGAGGAAGGCCCAGCTGGAACTTAACCTGGCCACTGTTGTGGAAAACAACAAAAAATGTTTCTACAAATACATTGGGAGCGACAGGTTTACTTCAAACCTGGGCCGACTGCACCAAACCTCAATCATTTGCTCAAAATCTTGACAGTTTTCACCCTAAATCTCAACAGTTTTCCTCAAATCACAGCCCCCTGTGCTGGAAAACAGGGATGGGGAATAGAATAAATCCTTCATCATCCAGGAGAAAACAGTCAGTGACTACTGTGCCACCTGGACACTGCCAAGTCCATGGGGCTGGACGGGATTCATCCGAGGGGGCTCAGGGAGTTGGCGAAGGAGCCGGCCAAGTCGCTCTCCGTCATTTCCCATCAGCCCTGGTTACCAGGGGAGATCCGGGAAGACTGGAGACTTGCCAACATGATGCCCGTCTACAAGAAGGATCGGAAGCAG
>NW_010232864.1:0-1530 GCF_000690775.1 Eurypyga helias | reverse complement strand
TTGGCACGGGCCCCCACAGCATCTCCTGGAGAAGCTGGCGGCTCGGGGCTGAGACAGACGGACTCTTGGCTGGGTTAAACACCGGCTGGAGTGCAGAGCACAGAGGGATGCGGCAAACGGAGTGAATTCCGGTTGGCAGCCGGTCACAGCGGTGTCCTGCCGGGCTCACTCCTGGGGCTGGTCTTTAACACATTGATCAACGATCCGGATGAGGGATTGAGAGCTCCCTCAGTCCGTTTGCAGAGAACACCACGCTGGGCGGAAGCGTTGATCTGCTGGAGGGTGGGAGAGCCCTGCAGAGGGACCTGGGCAGGCTGGATCCATGGGCGGAGGTCAGTTGGATGAGGATCAACAAGGCCAAGGTCCTGCATTTTGGTCACAACAACCCCCGGCAGCGCTACAGGCTTGGGGATGAGGGGCTGGGAAGCTGCCGGGTGGGAAAGAACCTGGGGGTGCTGGTTGACGGCCAGCTGAATATGAGCCAGCGTGTGCCCGGGTGGCCGAGGCAGGCAACGGCATCCTGGCCTGGATCAGGAATAGTGCGGCCAGCAGGAGCAGGGAAGGGATTGTTCACCTGTGCTGGAGGCTGCCCCTCGAAGCCTGTGTCCAGTTTTGGGCCCCTCCCTGCCAGAAAGACACTGGGGGGCTGGAGCGTGTCCAGAGACGGGCAGCGGGGCTGGGGAAGGGTCTGGAGAACAAGTCTGAGGAGCGGCTGAGGGGGCTGGGGGGGTTCAGCCTAAAAAGAGGAGGCTGAGGGCAGACCTGATGGCTCTCTACAGCCCCCTGAAAGGAGGGTGCTGGGAGGTGGGTGCTGGTCTGTTCTCCCAGGTAACTGGTGACAGGACAAGAGGAAATGGCCTCAAGCTGTGCCGGGGCGTTTAGATCGGATATTAGGGAAAACTGCTTCCCTGAGGCACGGGAAGAGGCTGCTCAGGAAGCGATGGAGTCACCATCCCTGGAGGTGTTCAAGGAACGTGTAGCCGTGGGGCTGGAGGACATGGTGTAGTGGGAACGGCGGTGTTGGGGTGACGGTGGGGCTGGGTGATCTCAGAGGGCTTTTTCAACCTGCGGGATTCCATGATTGCTGTGACCGTGCTGATTTGGGGAAATCGGTTGAGATCCGGTGTAACCACGCGAGATTTGGAGCAAATGATTGAAGTTTGAGAAGAAAACGATGGAGGTTTGGGGCAAAGGGTCGAGGTTGGGGTAAAAAGGGTCGAGGTTTGGGGCAAAGTTCAATGTTTGGTGCACACACCGGAGATTCGGGGCAGAAATGGTCAGTGCTTGGGGCAAAACGTCACAGCTTGGGGAAAATGGTCAAGATTAGGAGCAAATGCCCAATGTTAGGGACTAACAGTTGAGATTTAAGGAAGACAGTCAAGATTTGAGGCAAAAGTTTGAGATTTGGGTCAAAGAATTGGGGTTTGGGGTCAGGCTCTGGGCTGGGTGCAGGGGTTTGGGGAAGATCTGTGGACACCACGGACACGGTGCAGGATGAGGCCAAAATCACGTTTCGCGCAGTAGTAGGTG
>NW_010232863.1:98057-101052 GCF_000690775.1 Eurypyga helias | reverse complement strand
AGAAACCCTGCAGGAGATGGGTACAACAGCAGCGCGTTCCGCCAGCCCTGGCGCTGACAGGTATTTCAGCAGCTTTTCTCTGCAGCTCTTTGACACAACGTTCTGTTGCTGCACCGGAACTACTCAGGCTGGGCAAGGGCAGCGCCAGACTGGTCCGAGCTGTTCCCAGCCGTGGCTCAGTCCCGCTCTGGCTTAGCAGAACGAGGCGCAGTTTGAAGACGAGGCCCAAGCAGACACTCGGTGCCTGTCATCTCGGCGGGGTTTTGCTTTCTAGCGCTGCCTTTACTTGTGTCCCACTCCACCACTTGCTACGAGTGGCAGTGGCGAGCAGATGGGTGGAGACGCAGAGGCTAAGGGCAATGTGTTTCAGCCCTTCGCCTGAGGAGGCAGTGGGAAGAGCAGGGGTGTGGTGTGGATCCATCCCTGCAAAACTCGGGCTTTGGCATAGGGAGCGCACTCCCTGCGGTGCGGCCAGTCGCGCTCCACGGGCTCAGGGGCCGTCTCTGCGCGTATGGCTCATCGGGCAGGGCACCCTGAGCGGGGAGACGTACCTGAGCTTTACCCAGGCTGAGGCATAGGCAGAACCTGACGTGCTGCGCAACCGGCAGAACAAGGAGCAGCAGCTCCCTTAAACTCCTCTCCCAGGCAGCGCTGGGAGGCCGGAGAGGTGACGGGGAGAGCAGAGTGCCCAGAGAGGCCGTTTCCATCCCCTCTCCTGGGAGAACTCCTCACCTCCCGATTCCCCGCGATGGCACAGGTCACAAATCCATCTTCACTTCTGAGCCATCTGTGTGGTTCCAAGTTTTCCAGGTAGTGTGTTGCTTCTTTTGTTACTTCTTAATTGCTCAGCCAGTTCCCTGTTCTCTGGATAAAAGGCCTTTGCATCAGAGTTTGCTATTGCTCTTTGCTCATGTTTTCTGCAGCATAAGTAGCCCAAACTTAGGAAAAGGTGAAGCATGTCCAGGTTTTGTTCTACTCACGTGTTACATACTGAGATAAATTTTTCATCAAATATTGTCTCTGTTAAACTATTCCCTTCTTATTTAGAATGCTGGCGGGCAAGAAAACGGTACTGTGAAAAGAGAAAGGAGGCCGTGAATGTGTGTGTGAAATTTTTACGCAGTACCTTGCCAGTCTGTTGAGTCTCATTCCACATGAAGCTCTGGTCACACTTGCTCTGCTTTGCAATACTTGTTGCCCGCTGGAAAACCACTCTGGTTTTCACCTTCTGCACCAGGCTTCAGCGTGGCTCCTCAGCTCTGCTCCGCTGGGCGCTGGGCGAGGTGTTACCGCTTGAGAGTACCAGCATTTCGAGTCACAGGCTGCTGAGAAGTCACTTATGTCTGGGGCCCAAGAGGTGGCAGAGGCCCACGCCAGCAGTGACGGGTTCACCCTCCCCCTGCCAGGTGAGATGCTGCTTCTTTCGCAAAAGGTTACAAAACCTGTTAAGATTGTGGTGTTGAAAGGATCTGAATGTGGAATTATGGGAACATCAGCAGTCGGTAATTGGGAGTTACAAAAAGCTGGTTTCTTTCACTCTGCAGCACCATATTCATGTGTTATCTAAAAGGGATTGACAGAGCAAAGGACACTCTCGGATGCGAGATATCATGTCCGTGTGTGCGTGGGGGAGGGCTGTTGTTAATAAGGGTACTAACATGACTTGCTTGGTTTGTTCACCTCAGATGCAGCCAAACTGCAGGTTCTTTGGGAACCATGTCACATCCAAGCTGTACTCCAGGCTGGCATGATGTGCCTAAGCAAGGATTTGATGCTGAAGCAATGTACAAATACAGAAAACCACAGGTGAGAGAGCTGAGCAGGGCCTGTACGTTTTTGCTATATCCCTGAGGAAAAAGTTGTTATAGATTCCCTCTTCTAGCCGTCACAGAGTCCCTGGCACAGTAAATCCCATCCTCTCGCTGCAGTGAGAGATGAACGTGTGCCACAGTACTGGAAGGAAGCGGCGGGCCTGTCTGCCGAACCAGGGTCCCTAATGCTGGCGCAGAGCACCGCATCGGCGGCGTCACCGGCCAGCGGGTGAATCACGAGCTGGGAGGAGTGCGGAGGGATCACGCCTAGCAGTGGACGTGGCACACGAGCAGGCACCACCAGAGAACAGGCCCAAAGCTCTGCCCAGAACTTTGGAGGCAGAAACAAGAGAGCTTGAGAATCTTTACGTGCATTCAGAACACAAAGTCTTCCGAGAAGCTTTAGGGAAAAAACCCCTCAGTATTCAGGTAACTGGCGCAAAGAAGGCCGGTGTTAAACTTGGAATTTCAAGGAAGAGCATTTAGCCGATGGACAGGGTGTTAAAAGCTGAAATTGGGCATTCCTAGGAGTCTGCCATCCCTGGCACCTGTTCCTCTTCCAAAGGCTTTATTTACGGGTGTGCTTATCACACATCAGCCAGGAGCTTGATTTCCTGGACTTGTGATAAAACAGTTTGTGACAGCCTTCGTTACTTGCAAGGAAAACCTCGAGGGAAAAATTCTGCCAGACTTGCGTCTCAGCAGGCCCCGAGAGAAGCAACACCTCAGCTACGCACATCGGGGTGTGTTGTGCTGTGCTCAGCCCGAGAGCAGCTCTGCGAACGCCTCCCGAGGACGTACGTGAAGGGTTTTTGGTCACACCTCTGCCACCGGGCACAGCCAGCGTGCTTCACAGCGCCTGCACGGCTGCTGCCTTGGGAGCCACAGCCTGAGAGCAGCTTATTCCGAGATCAGATTTTCTGTTTCAGTCCGGCAGAAAGTCCCGTCTCCGATCCAGCCGTGTCTGCTCCCGAGGTGTATGTCATCACTAGGCTGGTGTGGCACTTGTGTCACGCTTGTGGAACCCTTAGTGTTTGATCTTGATTCACACAGGATAGGTAAAGGGATGGTATTACTTGCTGCATCTCTCTAACACCTTGTTCCGAGGCGGCACTGATCCTCCTGAGGTTATTGGGTACCACAGCAAGCAAGAGCGAGCAGGTTTGAAAATGAACTGGAGATTC
>NW_010232863.1:79881-98040 GCF_000690775.1 Eurypyga helias | reverse complement strand
TAACGGGCCAGCTCAGCCGGAGTCCTAAAGGTGAAGCTGGCTTGTCGATGCATTTATTTACATAAAAATAAGCATGCACAACTGCAGTATTTGCTTGCCCTTCCTCGTCCTCTGCAGGACAAGTCGGATGCGCTGAGCGCCCATGTTCTCTCCCATTGGACAGTCGCTGTCTCCAGTCTTTGCCCCACCAACAGACAGAACAGCTGGCTACAGATCCGCTTTGCACCCGAGGGGCTCTGTTCAGAGCCCTCCTAGCCTCAGCCCACCTTGAACCGGGGAGTACGTATTCTGCATCTACCTCTAGGTCCACGAGTGGCTGGAGAGAAGAGCAGGCAGGTAACCTAGTCCCCCAAAATGTAAACATGTGTTTATTTAATGCCTTTCACTCATCACAAGGTACTTTTCCCCCAGCCCCCAAAACCGAGATGGCAGCATAAGGCACCGTGTAGACACAGGCAGAGCCCGCATACCATCTACGTAAGACTGAAACCCACAGCTATGTTCTTACCAACAGTACCCTGTGTCCTTACTACCCATGTACAGGATATGATCTTCCCCAGCGTTTGGTCTGGAGAACCGAGCTATTAATTTAGAATGGCAAGACTTTCCCCACACCCTCCCACCCCAAAAAGCCAGATTAAAAACACAGGTACAGAGCTTAATACCAGAGTAATGAGATTAGTTCATAAATTAAAAAAATAACAATAAAAAAAAAATCAACAGTTTCACTCTTATTTTCTGAAAGTCCTGCGGGATGTGATGTAGGGCGCAGGCGCCTTTGTGTCCTCTTCCCCTTTCAAAAGCAAGAAAACTGACAGGTGGACCCAGGACTTGGAGGGTTTGTCGTTGGTGGCAAAAAGGCAGTTACAGCTCTACGCGTCTGGCTTAACCACGTAACTGCAGGATCCCCAGCGAGTTATCGGGAGGCTTTTCCTCTGTCCAAAGGAAGAAGGACTTGACACAATGTTCTTTGGCTGCAAGTTCTTAAAGGCTTCCACTGAGAGGGTTCTCCTTCAAAAAAAAGAAAAACTGCAGTTGCTGTGGGATTTTTTTAATAAGAAAATGTTGAGGAATAGGTGGAACCGATGTAATAGTTTGAGTGAAGCCCTCACAGTGCTAAGATGTTGGGGTCTGCTACAAATATTCAAGTTCCAAGGCGTGCCGAAGAGCTTCCAGGTCAGCGTGACAAGAGATTCTCCAGAATGGCATGTTGTGCTAGAGTAAAACCAAAAGAGGGTATTTTTTGGTTTTTGTTTAATACTGAGATCACAACAACTTTCTTAGCTTGCACCCTCAGGACCAGAGCTGTGTACCTGGGCCACCCGGCTGTCACGGTGTCACAGGCAAGGAGGCTCCTCTTAGGGAGGGAGGAGGGAAGGGAGCGGGAAGTGTCTATTTGCTGATATTTCTCCTCTGAAGAGAGGAAGACACATGATCCACAATTTAGGAGTGTCCCACTTCAGAGACGATGGAGGGTGCAGGCTGACTTTGTGAGCGCAACAGCTACTAAACTTTACTCCCCTAGTTATTTTTCCTTTTGGTGGATGAATTAGGAATGTTTCTGAAACTACAGTATTTCTAGAAACAATTTTAGGCAAACACCACTAGTGAAAGCTGTTGCCAGTGCTTCGCAGGCAAGTGAACAATATCTATCGTAAAAGGAAGTTATTAAAATCTATAAACATGTAAACAAAAGAATAAAATGCCACACAGAGTCCAAACACTTCCCAGCAATTCCCTTTCCGAGTTAACCAGAACAGTAGGTCACAGTGCCTGTTCTGTAAAGGCAGGAATGGGTATCATTGCTCAGTTATCCGTTCAGTGTAGCACTACTGCCTCAGACGGAGGTGCGAGAGCTTGCAAGACAGCCTGTCCCAAAAAACTTTCCCAATTCCTGTTTTTGAGAGACTCTCTTCTATCTATCTGCCTCCTTGTTTTTCAGTTTGTATTTCCTCTGATAAATCTGCACATGTATACATATGTCCAAGTTCTAACCAGCCTGTTCCACTTGAAAACTTAGCACCTGGACAAAATCTGGAAAGGTCACGTACCTGTGACCTCCTGTATCTTCTTTATAATACCCTGATTAATGTCCCAAAAATTGTGAATATAGGAAAACAAGACGTGCATCAGAAAGCGGATGGAGCACCAACTGTCAGTGCTGTGAACCAAGCGCAGTTCAATTACGCAGGGGGCCAGAGATGGAAACTGTAATCCGGTCAGCCACAAACAGCACCCTGCAAGCATCCTTACGACACAGTTCTGCCATCAGCGGGAACGGCCACAATGCAAAGAGAGAACCTCAGAATAATTAGAACTTGCTTTTAGATGTTAAACAGAGCTTTTCTTGGTATGTTCTGGTGAGCTGGATTTGTTTCTTATCCAAAACAGTTAAAGCAGATTTACTTTACATCGAAGATGCATTCTGTAGCTGCACCTAGATTTTCTAACAGCATTTGGGACTGTGATTTTCCCAGCTTCCTCCCAAAATGCCAGTCTCTGTACCATCAGCAACAGGTATGCAGTAACACACATACAGAAAGCCTTAACTGACAGAGCTCACTCCCCTTCCAGCATGGGAACAGAATTTCTGAGTATTTTATCACTGAAATACATTAAACTGTAACCATACTGCTTCTGGATAAATAGCTTAGGCAAAGCTTCGGAGAATATATACTTCCTAGGCAGATGATGCTAATGAAGGGACCAAGGGTACCTACCTGTGTAAAAAAACTCCAGTGGTTCCAGATGTTTATTTTACAGTGTCTATTCACGCCCCTCTAATGTTTAAGTACAACCCAAGCTTCCCTCTGCTACGCTGCCTATTGGTAAATACGTTTCCTTCAAGCTATTTATCAGTGTGTGTAGGGACAGCAAGCACACACAGACACCTGAATGCGGCTGGAATTGCTCTGCAATTTCTCATTAAGGGGAAAAGTTATGTCCTTCTCCCTCCCCTGGTTGTTCTTAAACCCCTTCCATTAAATTGTCTATTTTTCTTCCTTAAATGAGAAGAAAACTCGGCCTCCCAGCCACTCCTGTTGTTCAGCATTTACAGATTTATCACTCCTCAGACAGGTGAAGAAAAATGACCCACTGAAACAGAGATACTATCAGTGCTGTGGGCAAAACAGTGAAAGGCTCTCTGCCTCCTCCCCCTGGTTTTTGAGGTCTGAAGCTCAGGTGTGTAGAAGCCTTGACTAATGACTGTCATCAATCACAGGAGGCGACATCCCAGCGAAGAATGTGTTCCACTAATGGCAGAGCAGCTTCAGCCGGGAGCCGCAAGCAAGAGGGCCCTTGAAATCCTGGCACAGAGGATCACTGAACCTTCCCACCTCTCCAGCGGGCCAGAGAGCCCTCGCAGCCTTTGATGCAGCGTGGGCGCTGACCCGCTGCCTTTGAAGTACGGCTCTGGGCTGCCAAGAGCAGCAGGCTGTTATCACTTCACTCCCACTCATGCCTTGTGGACTCTTCTCTGACAATTCCTTAACCCTGCATGACCTGGAGAACCACCTCCAGATTTAGCTGGTTTCCCAAGGTGGGCCCGAGTATTGCTGCTTCCATGGGCCAGGGGAAATACACTATAAAAAGAGGGTTTCTGCTGCTTTGAAGACAACCAAAGATACAATTCAGGGGACAGAAGGTGTGCCTTTCACCTTATCTGCTGGGATCCCTTTGTTCCTGGGCTCGTGCACCTGATGAGCTCAAATTTGCTCGGAAAGTCTTTGCAGGATCTTTGTTCAGAATGAGAGGTCAGCTCCTCCAGCGCAGAATTTGGCTGTGTAGCCGAGTTCCTGTGCTGCAGTATTTTGTACATCGCCTGGGCCACATCAGCCATCTGTGTGCCTGTTAAAAATGAGCTAGTTTGCTGAAGATGGGCCTCACGCAATCAGCTCCTGCGTCTCAACTCATGTGCAACGCTCCGGAAGCAAATGCAGCTCAATCACATTTCTGCAGTCCCATCAGGAGCACAAACCCAGGATGCACAAAAGACATCCTGCAAATAATGCTTGCCATTAACAAACTGTATTCCTGTCAAGCCAAATAAACAGAGATTCCAGGCAGGTTTCTGTTCCTAAGTTTAGAAAATTAGAACTTTGGCTGTTCAAATCTCACGTTGTACAATTTAGTTGATGTACTTGACTATTTTCCTTCAGGTGTTCAGTTGTTGCTCTCCACGATTCTACAGCTACCGTGACACAGGTGTGCAGGGCAGACAGTATTCCTTGCTGTATCTCCAGCTGCACCCCCCGTCACTGTAAGCAGGACGCAAGCTTTGGTCTTCTCAAATTTTGCATTTATCTCTTGCAAGCTCAGGGGTTCCAGCTTCTTTCCTCTTACAGTCTACCCAAAACAAAGGAGCTTTAACTAGTCCCTAAGACCCTAGTTCCCATTTCCCAGTGAGCGGACTGTGGATACTAACGACTGGAGGACTCCACTGGATGCACAGGTTTGGCCATTTAATTCTTTCTAAGGCTACCTACTGTCAGTGGGCCACATCCATCCAGCGAGCATGAAATATTACCAGGGGCTCAGTACTCCTCACCATCCTGCCCTCACAGTTCCTGTTCTACTTTGTATTCAGTGCATCTTCCCAATTTCATTTGCTTTGAAATGAATCGTGTTGATCCATACATCATTGATAAAGGCAGCAACTCAGTAGCAGTCCCTTCAGTAGTCACTCTCATGAAGTTACAAGCTATGATCTCAGTACATACATGTGCATATAGATGCATATTCTAGTAATTCAAAACTAATTTCAATAATTTGGAATTTACAAAAGCAGCCTGTAGATCAGAAATTCACCCTGCTTGCTTACCTGAGATCACACACTGGAGTTTTCTTTTTCATGTGTTTAAAGCCATCTTTATTAAGCAAGAATGATCCCTGGAACATGTGACACAGCAACTACCTGAGGAATGGCACTAGCTGCCAGGTGGGGGCAGTTACAGTAGGGATTTTCTCGCAGGCTGTTGAGTATTTTGCATGTTAAGAAACGAGACCAATTGTAAACTGTTTCAAATGGAGAGAGCTTTGCTAAATGCTTAAGTAAATAAAAGGTCATTGAATTGAAAACTTGGAAGAACCTGGCATGGCATCCACGAACTGTACCTTTTTTGCTCCCTGTTCCTCTTCAACACCATCTCCTATTACAATGTACACGGCTTTCCTTCCAAACCTTTGCATTATTCTTTCAAAGCATTTTTTTTAACAGAAGAGAAGACACGTTTTTTAATCTGGACTCATACAGTAGGTGGGGCTAACATTCCGGTACTGGATCTGGAGTTGGGACATAACTGAACTTGATGCTACATTCCTTGTTTTCTTCTGAAATTAGAACTTAACTGACTCTTCACCTGAGGTGGATTCTCTCTGTCTTATGACAGCTACTAGCGTTTTATTCATCAGCCAAGGACTTACACGTGCTGCCAGTTTTCCATAAGCTTTGTGACTTGGATCCACTGATTAGACCGACAGTTGGTAGACTGATGTGATTCTCATGTTACTCAGTTTCAAAAGCCCTCTTCTGTTCATTCTGGTTGCAGTGAAGACATGAAAATGCAAACCTCAGAGGTTCAAACACTCACACCAGAAAGGACAGAACACAAAAAAAGCCCCAAGTCAACCCTAGCAGTATTTATTACTCACACAGCTCATTCAGCACATTTGCAAGAACAGGAGGATCCAAACTGTTTCTGTACGTAACAGGTCCGACCAGCCCGTCCTCCCAGCTGGGTGCAGCTGAGAATCCCAGATACAGCAGCTGCTCCATAGGGTGGGTATTTTTCAGGCTCACTCCCCCATGGAGACACTGGGGAAGACTTTGATTATTTTTTTTCCCCCCAGTCTGCACTAGCGTAAGTGTGGGTGAATTAGAGATGTGTGAACACAGAGCTAAGGATAAAGCTCATACATTGCTTGTTGCGATCGGGTTGGATTGATGTGCCTGACTTAGGGACAAAACTTCAATCTACCTTTGGTGAGGCCTGAGTTAAGTTTGCTCTTACCTGTTTTTGTTGCACTGTAAATGTTTTCAATAGGGAAGACAGTGCCCAGTCCATAGAGAAGCACTTTAGCAAGAGCTGGTATAAGCTGAGTTGTGGTGACCAAGACATTCACACAGTTAGGCCTAGAAAACAAAGGTTAGTAGAAGTGGCAAACTCTAGACTGAAAGGTGGCAGGAAGAAAACCTTTCTTGGAACTGGAAGGTCCCTAGCCACTGGGAGATAATGCAGCTAGGGGCAGGTGATACGAATACTGGTAATGTCTCTTTATCATCTCAGTAGAATGAAAAAAACCCCCATCAACCAAACTAGAAGCAGGGATGCATCCTTACTGCATGCATGCCAGGATCTAATTTGCAGGAATTTAAACACCGTGTTGTGATGTCCATGCTGGGCATTGTCCGAGTGAACAAGTTCAGGGACAGGCCCTTTTCTCCCTTTTCTACCCTCTTGTACACCTGCTCACATGAAAAGTGTGCCACAGATGAGGCAGGCAAGGAAAAGGACTGTTTTTTCTTTTGCTCAGTTCATCATCTGAAGCTCACCCCAACCCTTCATAATGCAAGTCTGGCAAACATGTGCAGACTGGCCTCCCACAGGCTTGGCCAGCAAAGTCCTATAAATGTGTCTCAATTTGTTTAGAAGGAGAAAAAAAGGAAAGCAAAGGAGATCCTGGATCAAGCCTGCAGGCAATTCTTTAAGCTGTTCTTACCGGGAATGTATCAAATTCAGCGCCTTCAGAGCATGTGTGAGCCAGAGATCAGTCAGCGCTTCAAGTTCTGCTCTTAACTGCAGCCAGGTTTCCCTCTTAGGAGCTCCTATTAAACCTGTAAGCAGGGAAAGCATCTTTGCAGAAGCACAAAAAGGGAGTTGCCTGGCTTTGTAGGTAGAATGCCAAAGGGCTCCTGTCTGTTTTCTGCATACTATCTCTCCCCCTACCCTCCTCTTGGCCCAGGTCACCACCACTGGGTAGTGGCCTGAACTGAGAGACATCTGAAGCCAGGATGGTTTTGTTTCCCTGACAAGGTATGCCCCACTTCCAGGACATGTGGGTAGGCTATTCCTTCAACCAAGAAAAAAAAGGTTGTAGTGATAATCTGAGTTTTGCTTCTTTCTCTTACTAGGCAGAGACCTGGCACTGATGTTCTAAAAGAGAGCAGAGCAGCCTATGGGAAGAACTGTCTGGAACTAGCTGAGATGAAGGAACCCACAGCATCCCGATACCTGGTGGTATCACTTTGTGGGAGTTAAACAAAGCAGTTAGGATATAAGAATGCCTTCAGACAGAACAGCCATGTTAAAAAGAAGCATATTAGTTTTGAACTCTTTGCTTGCTTACTAAACATTTTTGAAAATTGGAGATGGCTGCTTTCTTGCCAAAGAAAATACAAAATAAAGCCCCACTCTCACACCTGAGTCCTTCTCCAACCACTAAACCAGGTATATTTACACGCATCTCCTGCAAACCCTGTGCAGAACCCTGTTTAAGATGACTGCTGAAACACTAGCTCAGCTCAGTGCGAAGCATTCTCATCACAATGCTCTCTCACCTCCTCCATAGCACGTCCCTAGCCGGGTCAGAAGTATTTGGGAAGACGAAAGGCAGGCTTGTTGCCTGGCCACAGGCACTTACCCCCTACATTGTTTTTGTAGGTGTTGTACATCTCTTTCACCCGACGGTAGCGGAATGCTAATTTCCTCATCCAGTCAACTCCCCCATGAACGCCCGAGCCCAGACACAGGTTTGCACTGGCAGTTGAACTGTGAAAGCCATCTGCGGAGAAGTTGTATGTGCTGGGAAAGGGAAGGGGAGAGGTCAGTGTAAGCACAGTCCATACAGTGCCAGTGAGGAGGGGAAACTATGGAAATGCGTTGAGAAGTGGCAGCAGAGATGTACGCTGGACACACTGTACAGCACTGGAGTTCATCTCTTGCCCAGACACTGGAACAGATTTAAAAAATGTTCTTAGTGTAAACCCAGCACAGGCTACTTTTGCACTACCTGCCAATTCTGAGGTTCTCTGGACCACAAACCTGAATGTCCTCAGGTCACTGAAACCCCTCACCTGCCTCTCACCCAGGCTGCTAAGGTAACTGCAGAAACACTCAAATCCTAAAGGGGGAAATTCTGGTGTTACTTCTTCTGACTGCTTGGCTGTATCACTAAACAGGCTCCGAGCACACAGCAGATCAAGAAAAAAATTAAGAAATTAATTACAGGAGCCTAAACTGCCTGAAACGTGAACTTTGGAGTGTTTTTAAACAAGTTAATATTGCAAAGCAACTGTATAGTAATTATCACAATGAACTGGGGGCAAGTGACAGCTCCACAAACATCTTAAACAGGCAGTTTCTCCAAAAGAAGCAATCCTGCCTCTATATGAGCTCTGCACATTTCATTCTTGAGCCAATTGCCATGACCCCACAGACAACTCTTTGGGAAAGGCAGATGTATGTGTACAGAAGTAGTTTTTATGTACATGCTGATCTAAACTACACAGATATTTAATAATGTTTGTTACAGTTTTGGTACAAGTTTCTACCAGGCTCTGACATGGCAAGGTCCACAACCTCACTACGCAGCCCACCCGCTACAGGCTGGGCAGTGGGAAACCTTCCAATCTGGTTTTGCAGCATTTCAGCTACGCCTGTGCCAACTGGCTGGCCAAATCCTATCAGAAACTACTACTAGGCTGACCAGAGTTCAACCTCGTTTTAGACCTCTTTCCCAGAATGGTTCAAAACTCAGTATGGTCAGGGCTTGACAAGTAGGCACAGGCATATTAATGTGACAAAGGGGACTCTCTGTGTGCTTAATAAATGCAGACAGCATGGAGCCAGGGAGGGGAGAGGGCAGGTGGCTGAGAATGTTATTTTACATCACTGACCAGCCCCCTGCTATTTTCAAACAGCTGGGGACTACCTGACCTGTAGCTTCCAGTCTGGAGAGCCGTACCTTAGATCCTGACCGTTATCATCCGATGATACATCATCTATGTGGATCTGGTCACAGTCCTGAGAAGCGTATGAAAAAAAAATACAGCAGTAAGTAAATGCTTTGAAATAAATTTTGAAAGAATATAATGAAAAATTACTTTAAGGGTACTAGTAAGGAGATAAGATCTTACATATTGCTAGTATTGTCTGGCATAGTCTAGTCAGCTAATTGTTAGGAACAAGCAGTTGCACAAAATATGAATAGACAGAGTATGTGTGTGATCTGTTATCTCAGACAACAGCTCTTGAATAATACAGTAAGTGAAACTCCTTATGCAGACAGGAGGGAGAGAAATGCTTGTGTTTTAGCCAGGAAAACTGTGGTTTTTAAACTTCGTATGCATGATAAGGCAGAGATTTGGCAGCCTCTCCCCCTGTGAGAATACTGCTTTGGACAGGAGGTGTATGCCCACATAATTACAAAGGGAGAAGATCTGTCCCAAAGATATTTCCAGAGATGCTTGTCCTGCTGGTGTTTTCACAGTTCCTTCTGAGGGGGCTGAGCTTCCTTTGATGTGCAGAGAAGCTGGGCTGAAGAACTGAAGGCATCACCCTTCCATAGCCCCAGCCAGAGGCAGAGTTAAGGAATACTGTGTGTCAGTAGTGAGGAAATCTATGCACAGGAAATTTAACCAGAATATATACTTGGAACTCAGCCTGCATGAAGTATGTACTCCAGATCTTATCTTCCAGAACTCTTCATTGTTTCAATGGTGGAGGCCTTGCCTCAAAAATTTGAGAAATGTTATTCCTTTGGTTTCTTTCCTAGTCTTAGAATTAATATTAGAACGAAAAAAATCAGGAAGCTTCTCCCACCACCTTAAATCTCCTTTCTCCGTGACCCTTGCAGGTTAAGAACAAAAGGAAAGTCTTCAAGCTGATGAACACTATCTTTTGTTCTGGCTGATTTTTCAACAGAGATAGAAGCACTTAGTCCAACAGGACACCGGAAGTGAGAAGAATGGCAGCTACCCAAGGTACGGTTATTCTTCACCACTTCAGCATTCTGTAAACCACGGAATTTGTCTCACTTTCCTTTCACAGTTAGGAGTTTTATGAATTACTTTAGCCCCTTTCAAAAAAAAAAAAAAAAAAAATCTCCAAACAAGTAACCAAACTTGCTATCAATGGCAAAATGCCACAGATAATCTCATTATTATGGACAAGAACTTCCTGCAGTATTTATTTAGACAGATCTCAAAAAGACACACAATTTTACCTTGTTCTCTCACCAGTCCTCTTATCAACCTATCACGGGGGTGTAAATTTCTGTATATAACTGGAGCCACGGGGCTGAACAGCAGATCTCTGCTGGCACCTCTCTCTCTCCTCTGCTCCCATCATTTTTTAAGCCTCCCTCTCAATGGCTGTTGTGAGCCATGCTGGGATAGTACTGATGCAGCCCACTCCACCCCAGTTGTATGATGCAGGCCATTAAGTCAGGCGAAAGGTATTTGTGGAGGGATCTGGTTTTCTCATTTGTGAATGAATTGTTCTGTACACTGAAGTGTGACAACAGTAGCTATCACATTTCTAACTTCATAAAATACCGTGACACTTGGTGAGACGCTACCTCATAGTCTGCCGGCTGAGCCTATCGTGTTACTGGGTGAAACACAGGGAAGCTGGTTAAAGGAAGAATGTGGACCATGTTTTACTACTTGGTTACGAGACTAATTTTTCATTCTTGTAGAATTTCCTTGAAATTTCAGCAAGTAGGGAATCAAAGCAGGATATCTGGGCTGAAAAGAAGGTCCAGATTGTTCAAATGGAAGTCTGCAGCGGGGATGTATCCCAGTTTTCACATCTGCTGACTTTATGCAATTATAGTCTTGGATCTCAGAGGTAAATGACGTAAGCCACGCACAGCCTGCAACGGAGCCTGAAGTGTAAGACCTCAGTCAACCCTCAAAACTCTGGGAACTGAACTCTTCTTACTATTGTGATATCTTCAGGTCAGTCTGTGCTACACAACCTGTCTCCGGGTGGGACGGGCCCCCTGTACCTGCACGTGAAGGAGCCTGAGCTCTTGCAGCTTTGCAATGGTACCGCAGGCTGGTTGAAAGCCACTGCTGCCTCCTTGTGAAATACGAGCTGTTCTGAGCACACATGGAGAAGCTCCTGTTATCACTTACGCTCCCTCTGAATACTCTCAAGGTGTGTCTCACACACATATCAAACCTCCTTACTAACACACAGGTTGTCCATTTGTGTACCAGGACTGTGCTGGAGATTTTTAAACACCTCGTGGATTCACGGATGGGTCAAGCTTGCATCCCTCATTAGAAATGGGGGTTAACATTTCCCAGAACACAAAACCTCCAGGGATGGCTCTGAAAGGCAGTAGCTTGTAAACACACTAATCCCCTTGTTTGTTAATTCCTCTCCCCTTGTCAGTCTCTCTGTCCTTAATACCTATTCTCCAGAGCGCTAGGCAGCATCACCTCCAGCAGGACTGGGGTGGAAGGAAGGTACTGGTCTTTAGCCAGCGTGGCACTGTGAACAAAAGGCATCTGGAAGACAAAGCACAACCCTGGAAAGCCCAGAGTTTGTATTTTAACTTCACTGTGGTCTGTAGCCTTGGGCAGCTCCTTTTCTCCCCGATTTTCCAAAAGGGGAACAGAGAGTGAGACTACCTCCTTTCAAGTGAATGTTTGCCCACATATTCTGCAGTGTGATCAGAGCCCTTCGTACACAACACCCTGTATGGCCCACGCTTGCAGACCGTAGGGACTTACTGCCTGTACTGTTGCAACTGCAAGCAGAGATGATGTGGTCGACAGGCATGTGCGTGCCACGTGAGCAGATGCATTAGTGTGGCAAACCCCCACCTGTACGATTTCAACGCGTGGCTCAGCAAGCAGAGGCCTGGATTACCTGGGTTACGTTGCTAACAGCCTGCAGAGTGGGGCTGCGTTTGTGTCGCTGCATGTCCTGCAACTGTGACACATCGGCTGCCTGTGTCAAGGTTTGGTGCCTTGATTCCTTGGCTGTGGGGCAGGCACGCCACTAAGCTGTGCTTCAACAAGCATCGACCTCCTCCCCTGCCCTGAATCAGCATTAACCTGGTGACAGAGAATCCCTTTCTGTAAAAAGACTGAACGTGTTTGGTAGGAGTCTAGGTCTGAGGCTTCTCCAGTCACCTGCCTGCCCTATGGACCAGCGATCAGCCTCCTTCCATTCAAGTAGCCTGAGGTTTGGGATGAATTGAATGGGAAACTGGCCTCTCTACTAGGCTGCAGCACTAAGAGAGGATGGGCTGAAGCAGGTTATCTGAATGGATCTGCTGGCTTGCCTTTTCACACATCCAAGTTTCCCACTCCTGAGCATAGCAGGAAAAAATGCGTCCAGGAAACAACTGCCTGAGTCCCTGCTGGGTCAACCCTGAAAACACATAAAGGCCTGGCTAACAGCAGAGTCTCAGAATCAGTTTTTGATAGAAAAATGGAGTATTCCAGTTTAGGCTCCTCTCTCAGACTTTGAAGCCATTTTTTTGGTGAAATCACATCCTCACCAGACTAAGGAGGATCACACACATGCTACCAAGGCCTGTGCAAACCTTGCTGTACCTGTGTTCAAATGTTTCATCCTCATCAGGCACTTTCTGGGAATGCTTCAAGAGGACTTTACACCCTGGGCAGCACCTTCTGCTCTGCACAGCACTGAAAACTGCAGCCAGCAAAAGAAACCATCCTGGTCTCCTTGTCCGACCTGCCTCCCTGGCAAGGATGGGCAACATTTCCTCCCTTCTCCCCCTGCTCCTGCTGTCAGGAGGGAGGCCAGCCACACTCTGGTTGGCTCAGTCTGCTGGGCCCCCCCAGCGTGCCTGAACCTGGCTACGGCTTTGTGCCAAAGTTTTGCTATGTTTAGCATTTCTGAGGAAGAGCTCTCTTGCTTTGGTCTCGAATGGGGTGACAATCCTACTGCTTTCTCAGTTACAGCTTCTTTCACCCTGCCCCGACACAGAAGATTTCAGCCCTGTGAGGTTTTAGCTTATTTCATCTTGCACAGGCTGGAGTTATACCACATGATGGTGCTAACGTATATGGTAATGCCTGTGGGTCTAGAACTGAACCAGCTTCTGTGCTTGTTTTTTATTAATCTCTTTTTTTTAAGACTATAATTCACTACATTTTTTTAAGCCTAACACTTGGTGATGTATGATCCTTAAACATCACTTTGTGCATACTCAAACCTGACTTTTATTTATCATCCTAAATGAAAACGTAGGGTGGTTAATCAACAGCGATGGATTGACTCTGCTGTTGCAAGTTCTTCCAAACTGAAATGGCTTTTGCTGGACAGTGAAATTCTGTAAAGAGCATTTACTTCTCTTGAATTGTCCCTCATCCCTCATATTTTTCATTGAAAAGGCTCAGCTAAATCCAGATTTTTGTTTAGCTTTTGTTTCCTTAATGTCTAGAAACCACAAAAGAAAAAAACCCCACAACTTAACAACCTTTTACATTTAAAGACTTCGCTGTACTGAAGTAGCTGAAGAAGAACTTGAGAGGCCATATGAATCAAAAATTACCTAAGGACTCTGCCTCTAGAAGCCAAAGCTGCTACTGACTTATAAATGTGCAGAATGTGACTGAGGCCAGAAAACTTGCTACTAATTAATTTCATGTTTTAGAGTGGTAAGTTAAACAAGGAGAAAACTTGTCTTAAAATGATTTGCCAACTTATATTCTTGCAAAAGTCTGGATAGGCAGAGGGTTTCTGGAGTGTGGCTTTGTGCAGGACATGGAGCTTTGTTGCACCACATGTTGAGGTGAAAAGTGCTGGTTGTGTATTCAATATTATCATTACTTATATAGCACCCCGGACTCCCAGACAGCAGCTCTCATTTTTTTTGATTTCTAAAAGAAGGATTTTTTCACTTTGCACTTTCAACCTCATCACCAACTCCCTCTTTGAAAAAAGCTGAAAGAGGAAAGTCCGTCAGTTTAGGTGCTACCCACTACTTGTCTTTGAAAGGAAATTAGAATTCTCAGCAACTGAAACCTCAGTTGTAAGCAGAGAGGTGGCAGGAAAGGATGTACCTCCTATAATGCAGAGGACCACCGTGCAATTAAGCTGTGAGGGAACCAGAAGTTCTTGCTGAATTCATCAGGCACAGAAAAAGTTCTCTTATTTCATCTGGCACAGAAACAAATTCTTCCTTTTCAAGTGAAGAAAAAGACCACAAAAGTCTGCCCAGGGATGCCACATCTTTTCCTCCAACCGCCTCTGAGCAGTACCCTGACTCCAAGGTGCCCACAGCACCAACCCATCTTTCTCTCTTTGTGACTCATTCAGGCTATTTCTACCAATTGCAAATACAAACAACTTTTCATCAGTCCCATACAGCTGTTTCTCAGCTGGTGACAGCATTCTGCTAGCATCACTTTGCTGCAATTTTACCATCCGTTCAGAAGGATTTTCACGTTGTGTAAAGCATGGTCAGACCTAACCATGCCAAAAATGGGAAGGATTTTTCCTCGTGATCTTTTCTGTTGAAACTGCCAGTTCCATCCTGCAGTGTGCCTGAGCTTGAGCAGTCCTCCTGCCCCGTCTCTGTGTGCAAACAGAGCTTCCTGAAGAACAGAGACCATTTTTAAAACCTCTGCACTGGCTCATAGCTAATTGCTACCTGCCCCATAGGATCTATGCTAATTTAGCTTAATAAAATTATTAAATAGCAAATTTCAGGAGGAACAGCAGCAATGTCCTTATTATTAGATTTAGTAAAACTGCCAAAAGCCATCATTGTTACTGCATATTTAGAAAAAAATTCCTTAAGAGAATGAAGATGTCAAAGGGACACAATGAAGCATGCTTCCAATAAGCCATCTAAGGACCATTACTTGGGGGTCAAAAATGAAAGTTTCTTGGCCAGAAAAACAAGTTGGTAGACCAGATGCAAACAATTAAAAAAAGAGATGGTAAATAACATAAGCGGCTACATACCTCCAGGTCATTAAAGAACAGATGTGTATCTGCAAGGTTGAAGATCATTTCTTCCATCATCAGACCTATCCGCACAGACGTCGTAGTGTCCTGTCAGGGGAAAATCAGGTTTTTTCCATTTACATTTTCTTTTTTTTTTTTCTTTTGGGGGGTGGGAGATCTTAAAACAAACACAGAATCTACACATTCCTCTTTCTGAATGTTCCTTTTTAAGTAATTTTATTTCCCAAGTGTATCTTAACATGATATTTCCCATCCCTTCTTTTGCTCTCCTAGATAATCAAATTCTGTTCTTTGAAGGATGACTGTGGCTTGGCTTGACCAGTAACAACCCACATGCTTCAGATGACGTAACAAGAACCTTCAGACACCTGAGACTATATAAGACTTTCTAGCCTGACAAAATGCTTGTCCAAGTATGACTATTCCTGCTCAGGACAGAGTGGCACAAAGCATGCTCGCAGAGCCAGTACTGTAGCCGTAATGGCAGTTACAGCAGTTACATCCAAGTAACTACATCGATTTTTAAAAAAAAAGTAAAAACAGGGTAAGACACAGCACATCAAAATGCTGGAGGGGTTCATCTGTCACTCTAGCTAGTGTTAGAAAGAGTGACATACACCCGATGCTCCTGTCTGACTGTGATGGTTTGTTCACTCTGCCATTATCTTGTATCAGCACCACCCTGCCCTGCTGGGAGAGGGTCTAACTCAGCCCTTCCCTGAGAGAGTCCCAAACTGCATCCCAGAAGGGAAGGACGTGATGCAGAAGTTCTGGCTGCCTGCAGCGTTTTTAAAACATGCTTTTTTAACAACTAAGAGAATGTGAAAGTGCACATGGCAGCACCTCTAAAACAGCTTCTACATGTTCATGAGCACAGAACTTTTTCACGCCCAGATCCCGCTCCTACCAACATCAGTGGCAAAACCAGGAAGTAAATTCCCCTGGAGAAGGATTACACAACCTGCAGCTCTCAGTAAGTTTAGTTGATTCGGTTTAGAAAATTAGTGTTTTTCCCTGCCCCTTGCTACCCAGCCGAGATACCTCAAGTGCCTGTGAGAGGGCTGTCCCACCATTTCCTCGCCAAGTCAGCAAGTGCAAGCTTTTGTCAGCCCAAGCTGATGGGACTGACTCTGCTTGGCCAGAGAAGCCACCCACGGACAATCCTGCACGGCAGAAGCAACTGACACTTTTGGCTGGGCCATCCCCCTTTCTTCTGGCTTGGAGGGCTATGTTAACAACGGACTGCATGCGCACAGCAGATCTACATGGTCCTCCAAGCAGCGCCTTTGGTGGGGGATGGCAGCCCGCAGACTCCTACAGCTCTTGGCTTAGGGCTTCAAAGCTGCCCAACGGGCACTGGACGCAGCCTCCGTGGACCTGTCACTCTGAAACACAGTCAAGTGACCTGCTGCACCCAGCCTGGCACACTGCAGTATTAAATGAGCCTCAGCCACCTTTCCAACTCCCTCATGCATCAAGTCAACTACCTCTGTCACGCCCAAACTGACCTTGTTCCTACACCTACAGCAAAAGCACTGAAATGCACTGATGCAAATGAGGTCGCCAGCAGAACATTTCCTTATTCATTAAATAATTCAAAACCAAAAGTAAAAATAATCTGTGGTTAATTTGATAAACACTCATAGCTCAAAAGCATTGTGCCTCTTCAAACTAAACAACAACAGACAACTTGAAAAAACCCAGAGCATTCCCACAACAGGCTTTCATTTGTAATTCATCCTCATTAGGACAGGGATCTCTCATCTTTATGTTTATGTGGGTGGTTTGCCTCCACTGAAGTTACCAGCTATGCTAAACCAGGGCAGATTTATACGTCGTCTTTGCTCTAATTTTCTGCAGATTTCTGTGGAGTCATGTATGACAGGACAGTAATGAAGCAGTTGAGGAGCTCTAACAGGGAGCACAATGTTTGGAGGACGAGTACATTTCAATCAACCTTTGTGGCAGATGCTGTTGACATGGATGGTGTATTACACACTAACCTAATTATTACGCATTCTTGGTGTAGTTCTCTTTAATTCGAGCAGAATGGCTGTGGTTTCAGCCATGTGTATGACTCAAAAGCATTATACCATCTAAAGTAGAGCTCTCTCACTCATGTTTAAACATGCTTGTTGCTGTCCAGAAAGAAGGGCACTTTCTCCTTTGGGCAAAAAGTAAACTTCAACAGACTTGCCTTTAACATGTCTAATTTTAAGCCTCAAACCTGCCCTCCCATGAGGCACAGAGACAAAGGCATAAACAGGGCATCTGACTGTGGCCCCATGCGAACAGTGCTGAATCAAATTTTACTACCCAGGTGTAGTTACACGGGGGAACTGTTCTGAAGAAAATATGCTGCTAGGAAGAAATTATTTTGTAAAATAGTTTTTAATGAAGCAATTTATTTTTATACATTTCAAGGATCATTAGCTTTTAAAACTGTTGCAGGAAATCTCATTGGTTGGTATCTGTCATTTATCCTCTAAGACTGTCTTTAGCTTTATTGGTATTAATCGCTAATGGGGTGTAGGAAACACTTCCACAGTGTATGAAGTTACCTTGTCTTAAACTAAATAATGTGGAAATTAAACTGCAGATGAGAGGGAAAAAAAGCCCAAAAACTTTCTCTTGAGATAGAGAATATGATGGAATGAAAATAAAACAGAAAAATGCACTTTACCACCCAGAGGGGAAGTGATTTGGGGAAATGATTTGGCACCACTGCTTTCACAGTATGGACATTTCCTCTATAGCAAGAAATGCTTCCAAGTCTTCAAGAGGCTGATAAAGTTAAAAGGCAAATCAGCACTCACAGTATGATATAGGTGTCTAGAGGCCAGGGTTTCACTGGCAGTTATTTATTTGCATTACTGTAGCATCTAGAAGCATTAGTCCCACACTTAAACCCCACTGTGCTAGAGGCTGTACCCACACAGAGGAAAGACAGAGCCACTACAGCTTTCCATTCAAGTATGAATAAACAAGAGAATGAGACTGATGGGAAAGCACCAAAATGAGCTAGGTATATCAATCAACGTGTTGTCCAAATTCTCTGTACAGTGTGTAAATAATCTGTAAGAGAGGTATGAAATTTATCTGAACATGCTGATGGAGAGCTCTTCCTAAGCACTGAAATCCTATCCCAGTAAAAGGTATCTCTGTGCTGCAGGGGATGCCCAGGTGGGCTGTTAATGCC